>NC_044203.1:10164836-10442336 GCF_900880675.1 Sparus aurata | reverse complement strand
CTGAAAATACAAAGAGACCGTCTGGAAACAGTCCAATCCAGTGTGCTTCCATCCACCATTTCCACATTTCAATTACAAAGAAACTAAACACCTTGTGGAAAAGGAGTGGATAAAATAAAAAAGGAGAAATATTGCAAAAAATAAATAAATGTTTACACTTCGGCTGAGGTGTAAAGTTGGTGTATCAATTAAAGCACAATGCGCCCAAGTGCAACTAAAATAAATCCTGATGCACACGAAGCATGTGACTGAAACGTCACTCAAGCTTCAGCTAAAACTGGAGAGACGAGAACACCGGAGCTGTGTGGAGGGATGAGGAGAATGTAAATTCATTACTAAAGCAAAGATAAATAAATTACAGCCTGACAGATCATTTTTGAGGCCGATGCCAATACTGATATTAGGGAGCAAAAATTGAGATTTTGAAATATCGGCCAATATACACACATTTTTTGCACCCCCAATTGTGGTTATCAAGCCCTTGTGAAAAATATATATGATGGAGGCAGGAGAAGACATGAGTGCACTGAAACAGGAAACTAAACTGGAATTTTAATTATTTAAAGTCTCCCCATGCATCTTTTTGCACATCATGTTCTGTGAAAGCAAAAAGTTTTCATATCGGTCTATATGAGCATTTAGGCCTACACCCACAGTATATATCTCTCATGGCTCAATATAATAATATCAGCCAACTGATATATCGGTCGAGCTCCAACATAAATGTCATATTTACATAATTTCTCTCTTAATCGTGACATCTCATTGTGTCCTCTTCCTCTGTGAGGGTTTATTGGCACCTGTTTGAAAAATTAGCGCTACCAAGTGTTTCTCACTGAGCCCACTCCTAACACTCGTACCAGCAGATGATGGAAACACAGATTAATTCAAAATGAGTTTTTACTGGATGGAAAACTTACAGTATCTAGACATGCGGCGCTGCCACTTACCTGCAAAGCCATGATGGACGCCAAGGACCCGTTCAGGGACTGCTTATCCAACAGGTTTCCAGGTATCTTCACAATCTGGGCGTTGGAAAAGATATTTAATGTTAGGGACAAAGGGGAGGATGGTATAGAAACCACTGATCCAACCCTGTTGAAATTAGATCATTAAGTAGTTGTGTGCTCAAGCATATTTGTGTTAACTTGCATTAAGTTCAAGAGACAGATTTTTAAAAGAATAAGTAAAATTGAAGCAGAAGAGGATGATATTCTGATGTTCAGTCCGGGAATGCTAGCCACTACATTTCCCACAGTGCAGAAAAAAAATCTATTCATTCAACCCTCCTTCAGTTAAACACCCGCATCTTTGCAGTGTAGCCTCTCTGTTATAAATTGAAAACCTCCGCCCCCCCGAAACCTCATGACAACATCAGAGGTCGCCTTCCTCCAGAATGCCGCCATACAGCCATGTGCAGTCAACTCAACTTTGTGTGTAAAATCTGTGAACTGGCCCTTTAATCTGATTTCAATATTTATTTATAGATGTAGTAAATGATTTGCTCTTGTTAAGACTCCTTGAGGTCCTCCGTCTGTTGCACTTCACACCAGCAGCACTTGCAGCAGGGGTTGTGACTCCTTTGACATCATTTTCCCCCTCCTTATGGATGTCAGGAGCAAAGAAAAAAAATAAAAAAAATACAGAGAAAACGCCAGAGGAAATCTGATTCAACTTGGTTTTCTCAAGGAAAAAGACAAGGACAAACAGCTGAATTTGAAATCAATCAAAAACTGGCTCTGTCCACAGGAGCGACGTTCAGGCTCCGGTTACGATTTGATCTTGGCTCAAGTTTTCAGTGAGTGTTGACATCTCAGAGTTGTGAGGAATCCCGAGCCGGCAGCTTACAGCGGGGGTTTCAGTGATACAGTATTTACAAGGCACGAGGAAGTGGGAGCGCTGCAACAGACGGCACCGTACACGGCGCTTTCAATTATTTCTCACAGCATTCATGAAAATAGAAGCACAGCGGGGAGTACAGTATGAACAGCAAAACTATAAAAAGACATGGAGCGAAAAGAGAACTCCCAAGCTAAAATAAATGGCGTCGGATGCTGTTGCTGGTTAAGAGCTGAGCAGAGTGGATGCCGCCGAAACAGAGAAATCGCGTGGCGGATCGTAGACGGGGTGAGCGGTGATGGAGCAAAAAACCCGCGCATAAATAATTGTGGAGTTTGTGCGGAAGTTTTGATGTGATAGCGATCTTTAAAATCAGCCCCGAGCCCGAATTTGGTCTGATAAACATTCTGAGAGAGAAGCACCTTCGATGCGACGGTCTGCTGGATGAGAGGCACAGCCTGCCGTTCTCGCTTTGTTGACTTAAAGGGACAGTTCACCCCAAAACAAATTTCCTGTTTCGTGGGTAAGTTTCAAGTCAGAACTATTTCTCTCTACGAAACTACACCTGCCACCCGTATCACCGTGCAGAATGGTAACGGCCCTTTAACAATACTCAAGATGACATTCTGGTGACAGCACGGGATCTAAACATTAACGGTGTCCTCCTTGGCTAAGCTGTGGCGTTAGCTAGCTTCTAGGGCTTAGGCTTAGTTAGCTTGTTCAAATGCATTTCTAAAAACAGCTATCGATGAAATAAACAAGACCAGTGCCGTGTTCCAATATCCATACTTTCCGTACTTACTATACTTAGTTTGAGTACGTAGGGTGTTCCGATATCGATCGCGGTGAAAAGAAGTGTACTTAAAGGACCCGGATGTTGCACTCATAACGGCAAAATCGTTGAGTGTGCAACGATGTACACTTTGCGCACTCAACGGCCGCCATCTTGTCTACGTAGCGGAAAAAACGGAGCCAGGCAGAGGCGCTCCGCTCGGATTTTTTTTTTAAATAGCTTCTGAGACAACAGCGCCTGCAGCGGAGCCATATTGCAGGATTGTAGGATTGTAATTGTTAAAAAGTAAAGCCGCAGATGTCTTATGTTCACCGTTCAAAGCGGGATGTTTTTGCCGCCGCGGCGGCTGTCGCGATTGTAATTTCCGGTAAGTGCACCACGGAGTATTAGATTTGGAACAATACTCACCTGCTGAAATCTGCGTACTTAGTAAGTGTGGATAGTGTACTACGTTTAAGTGTACTCATGGAAGTATGGATATCGGAACACAGCACAGGTCTGCCGCCATGCTAGCTCCTGCGTGACGCTGTATCGCAGCTTCACAATGACAATCCTAACAAGCTAGTGTTTTGTACGTATTTTGTTTAACATGTTCATCGTGATGAGGTCTAGCACATTAGCGTGGAAACATTTGCTAATTAGCTCCTCCTAACACAAAGTAAAGCTGAGGCTGATGGGAATGGTATCAGTTTTGAAGGTGTTTGGGTCATAATGCATTTGACAGACTGAAACGTTTGACCTGATGACAGTGCTAGATGGAGAGTGAAGGGTTAAAACAAGTTAAGCGTCAATTCATCCGGTGTATTACTGAGCTACTGCGACTGAATATAATAACACGCACCAAACTGAAATAGTGTCACCGGAAACTAAGAATGGTTACCGCTTTTTGTTACCTTAGAACGAGTCTTTCATATCTGCAGAGGGAGCGGGTCCATCAAGTTGCACCGCCATATTTCTACAGCAGCTCAGACAGGACAAACCAAACACTCTCTACAGCCAGACAGAGCCTTTTGCGTTCCATGACAAACTATTCTGTTCCTGTCCTTCTGTTACTGCTCTGCGATGACACAGTGTCGACAGCCGCAGATTTAGAGCATTTTCTTATATTTTCTGTGGCTTTTTTGGCTAATTTTACTATTTTACTACAAATTTACTCTTGTACGACATTTTTGTGAATGAAATGGAGTGGGATGAGCTGCATTTCATAGCAATGTATGGGCGTTGACAAAATTATTTTAAGTCTTTGAGGTCCAGACAGTTCTGTCAATCTGATTTACAACACTTGGACGCAAGAAAACAGTCAGAAAAATATCAGAAATGTATGGTAAGAATAATAAAAAAAAATGGCTTTTGAAGGATCTTGGCGCGATGTTTTGGTCCTCATTAGTCTCTTTTTTTATTGATATCACCGTGTTCCCAGATCTCAGCATTTAACTCAATAAGAGCAGTGTTATTTATTACCCAGAGTGATGATGACCAAAACTACACAAAACATCGGACCCAAGTGGCAATAAACCGGAAAAATCCTTTGGGTTGAAAGCGTCAGATGGGTATATTCACGCAATGGCATGCACACACACCAGCACCGTATCCTGTCTGCCCTCTAAGTCATCAACAGAAACGGATGACAACCAGCTTTTCCTGGAGCTGATCTCTCTCTCCTCCCTTAGATGAGGAGCTGTTAGCGAGGGAGGGAGAGAGAGGCTCACAGACAGAGATGTTTGTTTCCCAGCCCTTCCACCGTCTCTGTGGGACGACCCTCCCCATCCACCCACCAACCAACCCCCCCCCCAACCTAGTGGATCAAACAAAGGACATCATTTGTAGGCCAAGTCTTTTTCTGAGCGTCTCTCTCGTCGGCTCTGCATACCAATCCAATACAGCCCAAGGAAAAAAAGCCACGCCGTGCTACATGTGTGTGTGTGAGTGTGTGTGTGTGTGTGTGTGTGTGTCTGGGCCGGGGGTTGGAAGGTCTGTTTGCCTCTCCGCCAAGCATCGATTTATCCTTTTCTCCAATTTATTTCTCCTCCTTGCCTCTACGATCCATTCAGATCTGCCTCTAGGGGAGGAACTCGGGGTAAAGACGTTGTCGGGCCTCGTCATCGCCTGCTAACACCGGCTCAAAACTCATCTACAGGCCCAGGGACCGTGTACCCCTGCAAGGACATGTCGGGCAACACAAACGGAGCTACCTGTCGACCAGCGGCACACTTTTGTCAGAGCTGTAATTGGCCTCATAATGCAGCGTAAAGGACACAGAAAGCAGGCTTCAGTGACTGCGAGCGGATAATGCAGAATTAAAGAGAATGATATTTGTTTCAGTTCAGACGCTGCGCTGGAAAGATGATTCGGTAGGCCACAAAATGTCCTCTGATTTCAAAGGGGAGTCATACCCTGCTCCTCTGTCTGCAGTAACAACTGTTGGGGAAGCCAGAATGATATTTAATTGTTCCTCATAATCAGGCCTAGACTCAGTGTACGAGCAGATATGATCAGAATAACAATATCTCAAGTCCCCATTCAACTCTCTCTCTGTCTGTACGATTCTGACATTTTCAGATGTTATTACTCAGACTCAAGGATTTGTATCCTAAAGCCGCATTGAACAGAATTGCTGCATGTGCACAAATCCCACTATCGTACCCCTACACACACACACATGCACACACACACACACGCGCGCACACACACACACACATGCATGGCAGAGATCTGCGAGCCATTCTTCAGTGTCACAGTGAGCGACGCCTGGCACATCCTTACACCTGAAGTTGATCAATGCAGATATGTCCAGGGGGAAATTGAAATCCATAGGAAATTAGGCGGCGCCAGTGATTTATTGGAATAGTAAATCACAGTGTGTGTGTGACGTGTGATACTTGTGTGTCCCCGCTCTGTGTACAGTACTGTACCTGGCGTCTGGCTGGCACGGTGATATCATCAGCCCGCACCTTCCTGTCTCTCTCCATTTGGTAGATCCACTGAATCAGGTCCAGAGGGGGGTAACGGCCACTCTGGTACACCCCCCTCTGAGGAACAGGATGACGCGACCCCATGGACACAATGCTCTCCAGGGGTCCCTCTGAAGCAAAAAAAGAGAGACAGCATAGGAACACTGTGAAAGCGGTGCATGGCACTGTGTGCCTCAGTGGCATCATTTCCATCCAAATGTCAAGTCAATTCTTTTTTTGCAATTGTTTGAAAAGTTGCCAAAGACTGCATGGAAATGAGCTCCCAAAATACATTTACTGACGCAAAGTAATAGAAATAAATAAATAAAGGCAGAGAAATCAGAAACAGGTATTTTGGGCTCACTTTTTCTGACGGAAAATTCGTGAATGTGTTTGTGCTTATTGTCACTATTAAAGACAATATTTCAAGTTACAACCCTTAAAGTTTTCATGAAATTACATTGCTTAGGATCAGCTTTTCTTCTGCAGTAGCCAATTCTGTAATGTCCTGTCTGTGTGGTGGTTTTCATTGTAAGTGCGACATTGAAACTGCTCACCTACACATGAACGATTCACAGGTAAACGTGGCAACACGTAATCCTCCATTATTGCCTGTAGTGTTATCGCATTGATATCATCCTCAGAGCTGTATTAAATTATAAGTAAGTATTGTGTCTGACGACTTTGTTACTTTTAATTCAAACCGAACATTTCCTACTGCTGTGTCCTCACATTTAAAACCATTCAACTGGCAAAACAGGGTAGATGGGTGGATTTTATTGTGAAGCAGTAACAATAAAATGTTTGAAGACGAAAAATAAAGAAGTACATTTGTTAGGTTTGTGGGAAACCGACAGTGGCTGTTCAATCACGATGGCAGCTTGACAGGTCAGATGCTCATCGTCGGTTATGGTGAACAAATACGCATTTCAGGACTTTTTTTCCCCCGCAAATATTCTGCCACTTTACAGGCGAATCATGCCAAGCTCACAAGTTTGTGAATTAGATAAAAAGGGTGTCCACTTCCAGTCCAATACAAAATGAAATAAAATAAACATTTCGCTGTGTGTTAAAACATGTTTTACCGTATTAAATGCACTTGCCATTTTCATTCAGCCCCTCTAATTTGTCACATGTCAATTCCGAATGAACTGGAAAATCGACTGGACAGGAAATGCAGCTATTCCCTCTTTGTGTTCACACACCAGCCCCCTTCAAGAGCAGCAGCAACGACATGTCCTCATTTTAAAAGGTTTCCCTCAACTCTCTGTGCTCGTGAGGAAATCTGTTTATTTTAAGAATTAACTTACAGGACATCAGGTAAAGCAAAAATAAAAATCCGACATGTGCGTATTTGTGTGAGGGGCTTGCATTCACGCGTGAGTGTTCGAACAGAGACAGTGTGCAGCGTGGACCCTGACTGAAGACTCACCACCCCCCACACAAACACACACTCCCACACCCCTTCCCTTGCTGTTTTTTTTTTTCTTTTTCCAGGTACACCGCTTGTGTTCCAGCTTGTTTTTTGTCCTGCTTTAATTGCTTTTTTTTTTTTTTTTTTTGCAGAGAAGAAGAAAAGACAACAACACGACGGCGAGGGCTGCAGCTAATGGAGAGGCTGTAATTGTGAATGGAGGCATTCATCTGGAGACGTCGTCCGTGAATTGCGCCGCACAATGCGCAGAGCCGGGCTGCTCAGATCACCAACCAGTCACCAAACACACACGCACACGCACACGCACACACACACAGGCGCACACATACGGACGCACACACCGAACCCCTTAGATCACTGGTGCTCAGAGGAGGAACGTAATCACACCTCCGCAGAGAGTAAGGCACCGAGGAGGGGAGGAGAGAAGGAGGAGAGGAGCTGGGGGGAGCAAGAAGAGAGGAGAGCATGTACAAGGAGAGAGGAGGAGAGGGAAGGAGGGGAGGGGGAGGAGGAGGAGACGTGATGGTGAAATTGATGTTTCCAACCATTTGATTTGGGCCATAGAGCCCAGAAGGCAGATCAGATAGAGCCACATGCACACACACACACACACACACACACACACACACACACACACACACACACACACACACACACATTTTTTGATAAAGAGTACATGCAAGTAAACACATACACATACATTCTGTGTACACACTCATAAACATATAAGATACACACAAGAATTCAGGGACAGTGTCTTTCCCACACACACATCATACAAAAACAAACAACCACACACACACACACACACACACACAGCCACACACACGTAAGCATGCATACACATACACACTTTGACAGACAGTAGGACACACATACATACTTTTAAAACTACACATCCTTCTAAACATTGTGTATAGAACTTGCCAGAGCTCATCGAACCATCTCACCAACCCCACGCTTCCCTCTCTCTGCTGAAACAGTTAAAACCCACACACATCCTTCAGCCAAACAAACAACACAAGACACAACAAAGCGTACGTGAGGATATGTATATAAAACCCACATCCCGGCGAGGCGAGACGAGGCACCTGTCAGCGCGGCGGCTCCTGCTACTACAGAGAAACATCAGGAAACAACAACTCAATTAAACACACCATCCCTGTTCAATTACTGCCACATAATCACAGCAATTTACCTTCACTTGCCGCACAGCCACCAAACAAACACGCACACGGGGGCAAGCGCGCATACAGAGGCGGAGGAACGCGCGCAGACACACACACAGATGTGGCTGGCTCACAAAAGACACCCGTAGCTTCATCCTACACGCCGTGATTGTAAAGCTCACCGTGTGGTATCTGCTGGCTAGCTGGCATGAAAGAGTTGGACGTTTGGCAGAGAACAATTCAAGTGGACTGCTGAATTACCGTGGCTCTAGAGGCAATTACATTCATATGTCCACTACAGTATATATGACAGCAGTATCACAGTCCCTGTCCTGTTAAATGCAGTCAGCTATATAGGGTGTGCATCAGTACACTCATGTGAGTGTTATAAATGTTTAAATCTGTCTGCAAGCTGAAAATAATATCTGTAAGTAGGTCAGCTGGGATGTAATTTAAAGGAATGCATCAGGGTTTGGTGGATTTCGGCACCTCATTGATAAGTAATGAGATCGTTGACATCAAAATCATCAACCGTCAGCCCTTATATAACAAGCTCTTCAGCATGTGTTATGACAAATGATAAAAGTATTGGAAAGAGTGACATTATAATTTTTCCAAAGAAAGTCCCCAGATTGGTTGAACTGTCCGTGTTTCTTGGCATGAATATCTCTAATTTGATCGTGTGCAGAATAATGTTCATTCCAGTTTAAATTTACGGATCACGAACAAAACAGACAATTATAACAAAACCATCGTGCACATCATTGCTAGCGTGCAACAAATGTTACTTAAACAAAGGAAGGACCTCTGATTGTAATAACAAGATTAATTTAAACACAGATGGACAGTTTAAAAAAAACACTTTGGCACATACATTTCTCTGTAATTAATTAAGCTTACTACATACTTACATACAACCGTCACTACCTTTATATCTTACAACGACCTTCTGAATTTTGGTGCTATTTACTCTATAGTGGTTTTCAAACAAAAGATGTTTTTTTTCAGTTTAAGCTCTTGCATATATCACATGATGTCACACATCCGATCTCCTGTGAACTCATTTTCAGCCAGTTTACAGTTAGTTAGCCAGAAGTAAGCCAAACCCCATTCATCCAACTTGTCCTGCACAACCCATGGATCGCAATCACACTCATATACACTTAGTTAGCAGTTTGTTAGGTACACCTAGTTTAAAATGAATGCAGTGTAATACAGCAGCCTTGCAATAAACTCTACCTTCATGAGGGTTAGAATGTTCATACATGTTTTCGTTATACGCAGGTTTTTGATCATCCTGCATGATCATGTTGGAGGATGCAGTTTTCATGAACGTTTTCCTGATATTTTGTCTACCCTCATTAACACAAGGTGTGAATCAGTCTGCGCTGATGTAGACTGCATAACTTTTAGCTTGGTATGCACAGCTAGCACTGCTCCCACTGGAAAGAGTGCGTGCTCTACAATAGTATAACAGTATTACTAAAATTACATCAAAATTTCTTAAAGGGATTAGACATTAGTTCTACATTTCGATTGAGTTGTGTACGGAGCAATCCGGAATTTGATCCAGGCTAAAAATAAGTTTCATTTGGTCGGGCGTTGCTATCACTTCCAGGTAAACGACCAGTGATACATCAGAGAGTGAGGAAGGAAGTCAGCGAATGTGAGGAATAAAACTTTTATGCAATTACCTCGTCCATGAACATTTCTGACTGGGTCCATCAACTTTGTTCTCATTCGGTTTAAATTGCGAGACCCCTTGTGGCGGAAAATACGTACTATGTGCATTTAAGAAAATTCTTTATGCATTGCTATGATAGCATGCCATGATATTTGAAACAGTAGTGTCCATTCAACTTTGAGGCAACTGTTGATGAAAAGCTCCTTCCTGTTTTAATATGACATTGCCTTGATGCACAAAGCAAGCACCACACAGAAATGTTATCCTCAGAACCTGACTGACCTGAAACCGTTAACACCTACAAGTCAATCACGTTAGTGGCCAACCTCACTAATGCAAATTCTTTCAACCAATTGACAAAGTCTGGTGGAAAGCCTCCCCCAGAAGACCTTCTCTGGTTGTGAAACAACATGGGTATTATGTTTGGGTGCCAGATTATACACATTGATACGGAACTTTTTTCAGGTAGTGTAAGTGGATAATTCTGTAGAAATATGAACTAAAAACAACACAATGTCTTATCTCATAACATTGTGTTCAATGTTTAAAAACATGAATGCATTTTTACCTTATTGCCAAGAATAATAAAAAAAAAGATAAGTAATCATTCTCATATCTATATGGCAAATATAAAGCTAGAGCTAGGAGACGATAAGCTTAGCTTAACATAGCATAACAGCTGGCTTTGTTAAGTTCAAAGGTAGCTCACTTATTATTACATTACTATCTGTTTGGTCAATCAAAACAAAAACTTCCGCCTTGTTCGAGTTTTCTGCTAAAGCTAAGCTAATTACCCCCTGCCTGTAGCTAAATATTCAGCGTACAGACATAAGAGGGGTAATGATCTACTCATCTAAGTCTCGGTAGAAAAAAACAAATAATTGTATTTCCCAAATGTAAGCATTATTTAACATATAATGATATTACATATCACATATAGGGCAAACTACTACATAATTATGTCATTGGGGAAAAGACTGAGGAATAGCAACACTGCACAAACCTGTGAATGAGTAGACTGTGTGTGTGTGTGTGTGTGTGTGTGTGTGTGTGTGTGTGTGTGTGTGTGTGTGTGTGGACAGCAGATTGACTAACAGCTTGAACTTGGGTTAGATCCAGGAGCACGGGGAGGGATACATGGATGGATGGAGTGAGAGGGAGAGGAGGCGGGGGGATAGCCATTGATTTCTCAACAGAGAGATCAGCATCTTGACAGATAGAGACGAGAGCAACAGAGCAAGGCACACACACACACACACACACACACACACACACACACGCACACACACACACACACACACACACTCAGACACACAGATAGAAAGGGTTCTCACTGTGGCCCTCAGGTAATTTCCACAACTTTACCATCTCTTTTCAGGTTTCCAAAACGATGATGGAGCAGAAAACATTTGATTTGAATAAAGTTGGAATAAAATGCAGGTTTTAATGTAGATAAGGAGCAAAAAAGTTTAAATTTTCGGAACAGTACATTTATAAAAGTCCTTGACTCTTCCCGACTATCTTTCAAAAGTCCATGATGCTCAGGACCTTTTTCACTGAAGGGAAACCCTGCTGACAAAGATCAACAGGAAAGTCTGAGTTCAGTGTCTCTTTCCCAGCATGCCTCAGTGATTCTAAAAACCCCAAAACCCCCGACAGGGACACGGAGGACGCCGCTGAGGCTTCGTGCCAGTGTGGCTAACGAGGTGTGTGCGTGTGAGTGTGTAAGGAGGTCGTGGGCACCGGGGGAGCTGACACACACCGAGGAGGAGGGGGTGGGATTGGGGAGGGGCAGCCAGGGGTCACGCTGTAATTACACATCACAGTCCCTGTGGTCAGTGGCCCGACTGACTTCTTCTGACTGCACCGACTCAACCAAAGCAGCAGAGATGGCAGGTGGCGGTGGGAGTTGGAAGGGTAGCACTTGAGGAAAACTTGGAGTAATCAAGACAGAACATTTCAAATTTCCCCTCGATAGTACTTGTTTATTTTTGCCATTTTCTGCTTTGAAACCGATACATTGATTAATTTAACAGTGGGTGTCATATTTTTCAAAAGTACACTGAGAGCATGTGTCAAACCTCCACAGTAGCCCTGCCTCCATTCTCACCCCAGAGTGCATGTGTTCAAAGCAGTGTGAGTGGTTGACACTCTCACATACCGTGCGTGGTCTTGTGTGGGTGGTAGGTGCCGTAGAGGATGAGTGTAACACTGAACAAGGCTCCGGATACCTCCTCGTCGTTCGGCCTTGTACAGCTCCCCACTGTTCCTTTGCGGTCAGTCACCTGGAAACAAACACATCGGCAAGGGCATCACTTCCCCAGACACCACTGATTCATGTGGAAAACTTTCTCCCTGCACTTAATATTACTCAAACATCCAAATCTACTAGTATGGACTGAATGGACTGAAAAACAAAAATGACAAGAAGTTATTATTTGCTTAAAGAGGTCATGTAATGCTTATTTTCAGGTTCATACTTTTATTTGATGGCCCTAGAAGAATAGGTTTACATACTTTAAATTTCGAAATTATTTTTCTGATGTGGTGCATTGCTTCAGCATCCCTTTTCACACTGTGTCTTGAATGCTCCGTTTTAGCTACAGAGTGAGACATCTTGCCTCTGTTAAGTCTTTGGTGTGAGTTGCACATGCGCATTACTTAACGGAGTAGGAGTAAGAGTAGGGCGGGTCATGAGGAGCAAGGTAGTGTGATCTAAAAAAAACGCTACTACAGCAGAACAACTGTATGTCTGCTGACTGGAATATGTATATACTATATATTAGAATAAATATATATATGAATAAATATATTTATATAATGCCTGTTACATATTGATGCACAAGCGTTACAGCAGTAAAGGCTTGACTTCGAACCAGGCGTTTCAGGCAGTGCAGGAGCTGTGTTTTTATTTTTTCTCAGAAAGAGTAACTCCCTTTGGCGTGGACCTTTTCACCTTGCAGACCTTTTGTTTGCACAAAAATGCTTCATAGCACAATAAAGGAAAGGCAAAAACCCTTTAATGGGTTAATGTAGTCAATGATTACATGTTGTTCAGTAAATATGCCTGAAAATAATATGGTGCTGCCTCAGATCAAAGCCTGTTATCATCATAAGAATAAAACAAAAAAACAATGCTGTGTCTTTAAGACACATAAAAGCAATCCTAACTTTCACAGTAGTGAAAGAGTGACATATTGCACACACCAGAAGTGATTTCAGAATTCTTTACTTATCTTATCTTTACCTAAATACCTTAGGCAGAGATAAGAACACATCATATTTGAGTATTCATTTTTGATTGTGCCCTTCATGGCTTTATACAACAGGACAGCTTGAGAGTGATAACAAATGGGATGAGTGAGAGGTGGGATGACATGCAGCAACAGGCTACAGGTTGGTTTTGAACACAGGGTCGCTCCAGCGAGGACGGAGCCTCTGAGCAAGGTTGATAAAGCAAACTCACAGGAACTGTCTTTATCCAAATCAGTTACTACAACAATCAAACATCTTAATACATTATTGGGCAATACAAACTTCAAAAAGGAAGCCAATGAAATGTCATAATCACCATTATAGTCTTCAGAATCTAAATGTTAAGTTTTGATCTTTTCAACAAATTTGGTAACATTAAACTCATGCTCAAATGCCTCAATAACCAGGCTGCTCCGATGGCGGGCCTGCTCAGAGTTATTGGCTCAGTAAGTTGAGGTGCACCTATGTATAATTGTAGGGTAAGTTAAACAACCTTTATAGAGAGATCAGTGCTTTCTCCATGAATGATGAGGCACTCCTCATTATGCTAATTGAATGCTGTTTTGTCAGTTCATGTTATCAGTTTTGGATGTTTTTACATACTGTGATGTCAAACCGTACCCAACAAATACCCCTTTAATCCAGAGCTGGTCCGAGACTTCACTTAACTGTGTGTGTGTGTGTGTGTGTGTGTGTGTGTGTGTGCGCGCTGTATATACGTGTGTGTATGTGCGAGTGCTCCCAGCAGACCAGAGGCCAGGCATGGTGGCCTCCAGCCGAGCGCTGCATTGATTTGTTGTTGGTAAACAAACAGCTGGATGCTACAGGTGGATCGATACGCCCCTCGCATGCCTGCCAGCCTCCCAGCATGCCTTTCTGCTGGGTCGACGTGGCTCTCTGAGGAGCTGCGACCCCGCTGTCGCTTGGAAACTTCACGAGTCAAATATTTTGGGTTTTCTAATTGAGCTGAAGTGAAGGTTTTACATTAGTTCACCCTCCTGACACAAGAGTCAATGAAATCTATAAATACAGTTTTTTTATGCCATAACTTTACAAACAGTATAATTTTATCTCGCAGTCAAATAGCATGTTGTCATGTTTGGTGATGATGTCAGCCATATCCATTTAAATTGGGCACCAGTGTCTGTTTAATGACCAAAAAATTAAGAAGAAATTAAGCTGTTGGATCTACTGGCATGACAAAGATGATTCTTAACTACAGTGGAACAAAAAAAAGTGAGCGCTACAAGCGGAGACAAAACCAGGGAATCAAGGATGGAGAAATTAAACTGACTTTTAGACAAAAGACAGACAAAGAAAATGAAAGGATTAGCAGGAGCAGAGGGAACAGAGGGGAGAGGGGAAGGATTTCAAAGCCAGAGAGAGAAAAATATAGGGAGAGAAAAAAAGGAGAGGTAGAGGGATTAGTGATGGGCGAGAGATGGCAGGATATCGAAACGGGTGAGTGTCTGGGAGAGGAAAGTGAGACCCAGCGATAGAGGATGAGCCTGAGAAGAGGAAGAAGGTCAGAAAGAGATACAGAGTGATACAGAGGGATGCAAACAGAGAGGGAAAATGATGGGACAAATGCATCCAATAAGTGGCAGAGAACATCAGTGAGAAAGACAAAAATACAGGAGACAAAAAAAGACTTTAAAAAAGGGAAACTTGACTTGGCTGAGATGACATTTTGATGTCAATGCAACAGCACTAAAGCCCTCCTGAATCTTGAAAATGTCTCTCATATGTCCTAAGTTTTGTGAATGTTTTGCCCCACACTGTTAGCTGCTGCCCTGTACCATCACAGTCCTCTACTGGTGGAAACTGAGCAGCTCTAACAGGGCAGTTGAATCTACAAGAGCCTGCAACTTTCCAACAAGTCGTCTGACATCAAGGCAACTTCTGGAGAGACTTTGTTTTCGACTTATTTCAATACATTATCCCATATTTAGTAATGAGTTATTAGTTTAATAATGGATTAACAGGGTTTTACGTGGGCATTAACAGCCATGAAGGAGGAAAGGCCAACGTCAGTGTGAACGAAAAAGATTGGAGATACAAGGTTGAAGTTAGTTAGTTACGGCAAAATAATTAGTGCACGTGAGTGCATGCTTGCAGGAATTGCACGCATTACCGTGAACTTAATTGTATTTGCAGTGCGATTTTGCTTAATGACTTCCTGACATTACTTTAGCTCATTCATAATATAAATGGAATATTACAAAAGATTGATACAGGAGATGTTAGTCAAAATATGTTGACATGCCATTTATCGTTTTTATTTTGCTGACATAATAAAACATTCTTACATCTTTAAACATATTGAGGTAAATACTATACATTGACTTTTAACCTATTATATTTTCTACCAAAGCGAGGAATCGTGATGCCCAATGCTAAACTCCTTCTTTCCTCCGCCCGGGGCTGATACATTATAGTATACAGTCATTTTGCATTTTTGTTACCTTTTCGACCTTTTGTTCTACCTTTTACAAAAAAATTTATATTCTTATATCTAGGGATGTATATCGTTAGGATTTTATCGATACTTATCAATACTACAACATGTAATTTTGTGTAAAAAAAAAATAAAGACTTTACAAGATGTCAAAAGATTCAACCTTTTATTACCACAAGGTATTAATAAAGCTTCAACAGAACAGAAGCTATGCAATTACCAATACTCCAGAACAGATAACCAGGACTTTTATATCTGGCGGAAGCCGGAGCACGACGCAGCAATTCAGCTGAATTTAGCACTGAGCAGACAGGAAGTCAAGTACCGAAATATCAATATAACATCCCGTTTTTTCAAAATAAAACAGTCCATGTTGACACCAGCACACAAATCTCAAAAAAGAGACAAACAGAAGCTCTTCTACTAATCCTTTGGTTGGGAACACTGCCTGTTGTTGTTTTTATGACACATACCTATAACTGTGGTTGCGAGGGATTATGTGATTATCGCGGAAACTCCTCGGCCTTGCGACGCCAGCTGTCTACCGTACTGTGCCGTGGCTGACTCAAAACGCAATCGGTGGGCGTTATCAGACGGCCGATCGCGGAGCAAAACCGGATCGGAGCCGTTACGCAGCGGACAGTATGCAGGGGATATTCGGGGTAAGCAACATCACCAAACACTTGGAGCATAGTATTAAGCTAAAGGAGTGCGGCGTGTTTGATTGCTATAACAAAGCGAGTACAGTTAGCACCCCGGCTAACGCTAAAGACTGCAGCGCAGTGACAGCGGCACCCGGTTTCTGCGACGTCAAGTCACGGAGGTTTGTTGTTAAGTTTACAGTCATTACGGTTGGGTAGACGTTCAGAAAACATCCATGTCAAAAACCGATAAAAAATCATCAAAAAATTGTTTTGTTTTGTTTGTTTGTTTGTCCAGAATCTCAACGGTACCCTGGTACCAACCCAATTAGGAGCCGGTACCAAAAAGTACTGGTCCTTGGTATACATCCCTACTTATATCTCTGATGTCTTGTTCTGATGTTCGATACCTTTACACATGACACTTACTGTATATGATTGGAACAAAATTAACATAATGTTTGTGTTTTCTCGAAGATTTAACTTTTGTGAGGGTGGAGAAGCATGTATGACCAATCTGACTTGAAATCTTTTGACCTGAAATGATAAGTTCAGTTCAGTACTCTACTGAACTGGACAGAGTTCATTCAGCTCATTCAATTAAGCTTCTACAGTAACATGATCAGCGTATTAGCGGACTGGCATTCGTTGTGTGAGAGTTTAAAACCCTCCTGAAACCATTTTGTTAGTCAAGCCAGGGTTCTTTGTTTTCACAATAATGAAAAAAACGCTAACCATGATAAAGGTTAATGCTGAATTCATTCTTTACCTCCTCACACACCTTCACACATTAAAAAAAAATGAATGATTTCACATATCATCTTTGTTCCAATGCTTGCAAAAGTAGTGAAGCTCCAATAGGGGCAGCTGCAGCTTTTGTGTGACACGTGGAACTGACTCTTCAAACTGCAAAAATATGAAAGGAAGAGAAATTTGTTTGCAATATTCGTCAGTGTGACTGAACAGTTTGGCATTTCGACTTAATATCCTAAGATTACTGAATATGTTTTCTGAAATTCGATTAACTTAGAATTTGGTTTCACAACAAAGAAGACTTAAAAGCAAGACTTTGAGCTACTTCATTAAAAGTTAGGTCATTTATAGCAGTTGAATTTACATTTTTAAACCGTAAAAGCCCAAAACCATTGACAGTGTGGGCGACTAGGATGGGTAAAATGTGAAACAGGAAGTTGCTGGAAAAAGAACACAGTAGTAATTTTACTTTCACGGAATAACCAGAAGCTTCAAAATGAAGCCCAATACAGGGAACCTGTGAGTGTTGGCTGTGTTGGAGCGGGGGCAGAGTCAGATGGGAGGGGAGGAGGAGTCTTGCTGCGTCTACATATGTAAAGCAGCAGGGAAGCAGCAGTGTGTCAGACTGAGGCTCTGGCCCAACCTGAGCTCCTTGCTGCTCTCTCCAACACATCAATCATCCAAAACAGGGCCATCACGGCCACACTGCATGCTGGGAGACACACGCACAAACACACTCGGGCGCGCACACACACTGCAGCGGGCTCGAACACAAACAACTGAACAAACACACACACTTAGGATACCGCATTCAGCCAAACACACACAGAGCTGCACGAACACGAATGTTTTAATTGTATACGCACGTGCACACACACACATGCACACACACACTGCACAAATATGCTGTGAGTTGCAAACACACATGTCCACTCAGGTAACACTTACACATTCATGCTGTTCTTACAGTTCACACACATACAACACACACACACACACACACACACACACACACAAACAAACATTCTGCAACAGACACACAGTTAAACACATACGCAAGAACACAGTAAAAGACACATACATTGCAATTACACGCACTCACACACACACACGCAGGAGTCACCCTCTCTGTGCCTCACAAAGCACGCAGACAAACAGAAATAGGTATCCTGTGCCCACAGGGTGCCCTCGCCCCCGACCATCTGTGACGGGTGCCAACACACAGTGGGTGATATTTACATGGAGACCCACCCCCCCCTCCACACACACACACCAACACACACACAGAAAAAAAAGAAAGAAATACCCACAAAGGGCCGCACGGATCGCTTGATCTCCCAAAACTCATTAAACATGCAGATGCATGCAAATATATGCACCTCTAGAAATCCACCTTGGGCCAGAGTGAGTGAGAGAGTGTGTGTGTGTGTGTTTGTGGCTGAAAGTGCACGTTTGTGAGAGTGCGTGTGAGTTTGTTTCCACTGTAGCAACTACCGGAGCTCTGACAGTGTTTCTGACTAAGTTGATGCAGTGTGAGAGTTTGTGAAGTGACTTTATACGCTGTTAAAGTGTGAAGACGTCTTGTTTACCAGAGGTGAGTGCTACTTACGGGTGATGCATTACTTCTTCCTTATTATTTTCACGAGTAATAAAAATGCATTTAGAAATCGGAACTAATGCGACCCTGTTAAAATAAAATATTTAGGAGTGAAAGAGATCTGCATTCCATTTACCATATTACGAGTTGTCTCAATTTCCACAGAGATTACAAATAGTGGACGGAGCTGTGTAACAAGTTCCACCCCCACTTGCAATTAGTAAGTCAGAAGTTAGTACACTCTAACCACCCGCACTAACACCCACTACACCTGCGCTTCAGTCCAAGTAGAACATAACAACCAGTTAATGGAATAAATTATAAAACATGTGTTTACATGGCCAGAAGGAAATAACTTTTTTTTCTCTTTTTCATTTCCTGACAACGAAACGCATTATTATTATATCATTATAATGGGTGCCGTGGTGCATACAAGTTTAAGCTTTCTGAGAGCCCAACTTTGATTACCCCCCCCTCCCCTTTTTTTAAAGTCAGCCAATATATGTTTGATACTGATATCTCTGCACTACAGCAGTTAGCAAATTTCTTTATGGGGTGACATTCAGTATCTGCACATAACACAATTAAATGTTTAAAACAACCAGAACAAACATTCTGTGTTGTTGCAAGAGGGCTATTTTTGAGAGACTGTTTTTTAGACCATTACACTCCGGAGCATCAACAGTGATAAAAACATATTCAAGTGTACAGAATCTCATCTAATTCACGTTGCTGCCTTTAAACAGACAACCGGACTAGTAGACATAATTTCTTCAGTAAGTACGTAGCAACACAGACTGCAACGTATCCATCAAGGTGGAAGACGAAGAAGAAGAAGAAGAAGAAGAAGTGATTGGGATAATGTCAATATTTTCTATTGGCTGCACACTGATCGAACATTATCTGCTGGTTATTCCATCAGCAGTTTGTCACTGTGTGTGTGTTTAGTTTGTTGGGGAAACGAGACGGGGGGAGCGGGAGTGACTTCAGAAGAAGCACCGGGGATGATGATGGTAAATATATGATCTGTCAGTCATGGACAGCAAGGATGGCTGTGTGTGCGGGGGTGTGTGTGTGTATGTGTGAGTGCAAGCTTGTGTGTGTGTGTGTGTGTGTGTGTGTGTGTGTGTGTGTGTAGCCACAGTGCTGCAGGCTAAATAGTGCCATTATATTCCTACAGCAACACTAGTCACAGTCAGCTTGAGTGTCAAAGTCCTCTGGGAATCAGAGATATCTCTGCTCAAAGACCACTGCCACCCTGCCACACACACACACACACACACACACACACACACACACACACACACAGACACACACAAACACACGCACACATACACACACAGATTCCTTGTGGGCATGGCAGCATGAAGCCAGGTGGGGTAGGAGGGACAGTAATGTAAGTGTGTTTGTATTTGTGTGTGTCTTTCTTGGTTTATGTATAAGGCGACATTTCTCTGAAGGTACAGTGTAATAATGCAGATTTGTTGCCAGTTACTGTATAGCAGTTATCTATTAAAGTGGTATTCACTGCATTACATACATCTATTTGTGTGTCTTTTCAGTATTTGGTGCACCCAAAAGGCAAAAGAGGCATATTTTAATAATATCTTTTACTTCTAATGGTATAATAACACAGATATTTTTGATTTCACGTGCCCGAGTTTTGAAGTTTTTCTCTCTGATAATTCTGACTCCACAACAATTATATTTTGGAATGATATTTGTGGGCACTCTCCGCAGTTATATATCACATTATAAATTCCCTTTCAACATTTATTTACAGAAACAGTTTATCGTTGCTGCTGCTGATTTTTTTGAGGATCACTTTTCGATTGCTGTTAGCACCACAAAGTTCCACTCATCTCCATCGTGTTGGGGTTTTGGACGGAGATCTCATAAAAATCTCAAAACCCTGACAAATTCAACCAAAAGTATCTGTGTCTTTTTGTTTTGTGGTGAACAGCCCCTTTAAATGTACAGTATGTATCTGCCACTAAAGGTCTCTCAACCTTAATAATAAAAATAAAAGATATCGTTGGGAGTTGTTATTTTCTTTGTAAAACAACCGTCCTTGCTGATAAAAAAAAACCATGTGAAGTGACTCGAGGGAAATGTTTACCGACAAGGCTATGCGTTGAAGTTTTATTCACGTTACATTTGTTCACGTTCAGAGACTCCCCTCCTCACTCTCTGGCGTATTATCGGATGTTATAGCGACAGGCGACCGAATGAAATGCTTCTTTACCTTGAATAATATTATAGATTTCTCTGGGTTGAAAACATTTCGGTTAGCAACTCGAAACGTTTGAGTTCTAGTCGTTTCCACACAATTATTTTTAAAGTAGAATGTTTCATTCAGTCTTTAAACTAACCCAATAATAACCTTCACTACGGTAGATTAATGGCTCAGCTGCCATATTTTACAATTTTCTCACAGAATCCTACCTCTTAGCACTGCTGTCTTAGGACAGAAATGCTTTAAAGAGAAAAGATGAGAAGGACACACTTTGACGGAATGTGTCTGTGTGTATGTGTGTGTGTGTGTGTGAGAGAGAGAGAGAGAGAGAGAGAGAGAGAGGACATAAAAAGTGAAGTGCAAGAGAAATGACAGAGAGCGAGGCTGAAGAAAGATCAAGGACACACAGGGTCGAAATAACATCAATACCGTTTATCTGCCGATGAACCCTCTTTAATGGTTATCGTAGATATTGATGATTAAATATGATTGTTTTTTCGAAGCATATCGTTAATCCTGAGTTTAATTCCACACTGTACATGTCTGTTTGTTGGTATATTCCATACTGTGCAGTACTGCCAGCAATATTGTTTCTGACTAGCAGTAGAAGCACCAAGCTGAGCGGAGGCACCACAGATGGCGGTAGAGCGAGCACAGAGGAGAGCACATGTGAGAGAGAGAGAGAGAGGGAGAGAGAGAGAGAGAGAGAGAGAGTATTTCCAGCCCTGCGGTCTCGTCTCCTTCACAGCGCTGGAAGGTCAGCCGAGCCTCGAGCCAGAAGACGCGCTCCCTTTTCACTTCAGTCCCGCTTTTATTCCAGCAGCACCACAGCGCTCTTTGACAATTGTCATCATGACGAATCAATATAGACTCTCCACAGACACCCCCTCTGTGCTGCCCTTGAGTTTTTAAACACTGATCCAGCAGATAGTCCAGTTAAAGTCTCTTCCCAGGGCCTCCATTTTATAGTTTACCCTTCACTCTCTACCGTCCCTCCTTCTGTCTTTTCTATTAGCCCTATATGTCCTCTGTCTCTCTCACGTCTCCTCCGCCGCTTCTCTCTGTGCATCATTTCAAGCTGTTACCGGCATGGCTGCTTGTCGGAGGCAATTTTTGCTCTCGCAGCAACACACGAATGTCAAAAACCATCAAACAACATGTGAAGAGTTTTACCCCTGGAACCACATTATGCCAAATTACTGTAATTGCACTTGTGCATGAAATGGTCCTTCTAGTAAAGTAATCGCAGTCCAGAGAATGGGAGATTAAAATGTATATAATTGAAAAGGCTAGATAGCGAGTCCTTTTCTTTTTCTTTGTTC
This sequence comes from Sparus aurata, assembly GCF_900880675.1. Taxonomy (NCBI): domain Eukaryota; kingdom Metazoa; phylum Chordata; class Actinopteri; order Spariformes; family Sparidae; genus Sparus; species Sparus aurata. The sequence continues at coordinate 10,420,203 of NC_044203.1, read as the reverse complement.
CTCTTCTGTGACTTGAAGCATTGCAACGCTTCGTTTTTTTTTTTTAATATATATTTCCAGCACCCTGTGTTTGTGATTGTGTGTGTACACGTTTCTTTTCAATCCGTGGTAAAGTTGACAACCGGCGTTAAACCAATCAGTATGTGTGTATGTGCTGATTAGCAGTGTGCTAAGGCACGCGTCACGTAAGATGCGAGCGTTAATTCGTGTTGCGAGCATCGCGGTGACTCGTCTCGGCCCTCCGGTAATGAGCAACGCCGTCGTTATGTGGCTCTGCTTCACGGTGTTTCCTCCCCGTCTCTGCGACACACTGGGCCTTGGTAATTGGTCACAGAGGGGACAGTAAATCTGCACGAGGACGTGGGAGAGACACAGAGACGGAGAGATAGAGAGAAAGTGTGTGTGTGTGTGTGTGTGTGTGTGTGCACGCGTAGTGTGTGTGTGTTTGCAGGAAGAGGTAGGTGATGGAGGACAGGGGGTGGGTGTCTTTCATCTTCACAGCTTTTTCTCCATAAACCTCCAACTGTTTACAAGGACTGATGCCTATTTGCACACACACACACACACACACACACACAGACACAGACACACACACGCGCACACACGCAGCGAGTCCCCCCCACCCCCACCTCTACCGCTACCACCCACACGTATATACAGTAAATGACCTCAGCGCGCTACTGTCTCTGAGTATGGATTCTAATCAGACGTCGGCAGTATTGTGTCTGTCAAACCTGGCCAAGGTTACTTAACCTTCCAGTCTTAATTTCCCTTCCATTTTAGCTCCTTCCTCCATATCAAACATCAGCACATCTATGAGAGGAAGAAAAAAAAAAAAAAAGGAAAAAGAGCACGGGGAGGAAAATGAAGATTGCCATGCTTGGCTGAAACTCGGAGATGAAAGTAGAGGATGATTCACATTGCTATGGCAAAATGAACTGAACCAAGCTGAGCTGAGCTGTGCTGTGCCGGGCTATTTTTAAACTTCTATACAGCGCAGCTACTGGAAGAGGACAATGTGAAGCGGAGCAAATCATTTCTATATCATGAGAGAAGGTATGTGAAATAGGGCTTCCTGGAGAGTAGGGGGAAATTTGTATATGTTCGTGCAGATTATTCTTTGGTACATTTTGTAGGCTAGCTGAGTGACGCTATCAACTGGGTGTTGCAGGGGACGTGTACAGACAAAAAGTATTTATTCCTCACTGGAATCAAAGTCATATCCAAAGGATTGAGAGACGCTATTCAAGAAAGTCTTAGACGCCATCTTGAATTATATACAGAGAAAACAACATGGCTGAATGAAATGTTTTTTTTGTGTAATTTCCACCTTCCATAGAGCTTCAGAATAACCAAAACTGTAAAATAAAATATCTTGAGCAAAGTAAACAGCTCTGTAAGACTACTAATACGCTAACAATGACAATGCTAAACACGATGTTTAACGAGTGTAATGCCATATTTACCAGGTAAGTTTAGTATGAAAACATTTGCTAATAAGCAAGTTGTAGCTACAGTGTAGCTAGAGTAGCTAAAAATGAAACACTGCAACAAAAAAAGAAAAGAAAAAAGAAAAAAAGCTGCATAACTGCAGTGAAAGGACATTTTCTGTCTCACCTGGAGGTTCCAGATGCCTCGAGGCTGCTCCCCCCAGCAGTGCACTGTCATCAGGGGCCAGTTTTTCAGGCCGGCAGTGGAGGCGTCATTGGGCCGCGTGTCCAACAGCAGAGATACAGTGCCGGCTGGAGACTCCAGGCTTATGGAGAGGTCACCGCGACACACGCTGTTGATGCTCACTCTCACCTGGTGAGAAACAGGTGGCAAGAAATAAAAGAGTAGGGAGGTGTGAACAGAGAGATTGAAAAAAGAGATAAAGAAACAGGAAGAATAAGAGAGAGGGTGGAAGCGCGTGGACAGAGACGGAGCGTAAACATGATATCCTCGGTGCAACTGTATGACCTCCTCTGGCTGTTTACTGAGTGCGACAGAACTTACCGAAATAAGGAATGATCTTTACCTTTTTAACTTTTTGCCTTCAAGAAATACTCTGACATTTTGGGAAACGCACTTTTTAGAGTTGGAGTTAGATAAAAAAAAATCTATCGCACTTTTAGAGCCAGCAGCCAGTTAGCTTACCTTCGCCTAAAGAATCAAACAGCTATCCTGGCTCTGTTAATTAGTGTTGCAAAATCGATAGTAGATAATCAAGTGGATTGAGTTTCCACTGTCTGTTTGGCAACCTTACGGCGACAACAAGACTCCAAGAAACCACTGCGCACGGCCAAGAAATAGTCCTGGACATACACCCCCATAAAATGATGTTTGTACAGTTGGGTTTTTGCAGTTTAAATAAACAAGATGTAACATGTTAATTTGTGACATTTAGAGTTGCCGGTAGCCAGATTTTGTTGCCTTCCGAGAGAGCCAGGTAAATTGTTTTCCCCTTGTTCCAGCCATTGTGCTAAGACAAGCTGACCAGTTTCTGGCTGTAGCGTCATATTTAGAGTACAGTGATGAGGATGGTGTCAGTCCTTGATGTTTCCTAAAATGTTGAACCTCCGTCTTTGATCGTGAAGCAAAGCATCATCTGACCAACCTGTCCACGTTAAAAAATACGGGATTCCTATGCATGTGACAAATGATGGATACGCAAATCTAAGGATTTTTTGGAAATACTTACTACTACTACTGAGATACTGTTTGTGCAGACTATGGACGAAGCAGTGATCTGTCCATAGTCCCCCAAAGATGAAGAAAAGTACGGAGTAAACAGAGAAGACGAGAATGGCTTAATATTAGCTAAATGATTTAAATAAGCGCGTGTACCCCCCCAAACCCCCATCCCCCTGATTCCCACCCAGTAAACACTCTCCCTGTCCCTGTTCATCACAAGCAGCACATCTGGTGTGACAATGGCACATCGCAGAGAGCCGCCAAGCTGCAAAAAGACTGACAGCCCGCTCCTGTTTACAGCGTGTTACCACGGCAACACGTCCATCAATCACACCTCGCAGCGATGGCCTGACCCACGCTTTCTGCCAGGGAGCAGAGCCGCAAAGATGAAGCCTTTTCAATTTACATGCTGACACACTCCCGCTCTCTCTCTCTCTCCTCGCTATTTCACAAGTACACACACACACACACACACACACACACACACACACACACACAAACACAGATAAGTCGCTCATACCCAAACGAGCACGTACACAGACACGTACAGTACGTATGCCTGCTGACACAGTCAAACATAAACACATTTGAGTGTATGTGCCTTCACTCAAGAAAACACAGTTTTGCCATTTTCTGCAAATGACACATCCAACACATTACACATCACAGTATGATCCTTTTTATCTTTTCTATTCTCAGACAGAACACATGACACAGAAACCCTGAAAACAATTTGTATGAAATGTTCAAGCTTCCCCCGTTGTGAGCAGAAGTTAAGTTTTGATTTGTATAATGTCAAGGGCAACAGGAAACATGTAAGTGAAAACTGACTTTTTCGTCTTTCCATTTTTTGAAGGAGCAGTATAACATTTTGGGAAATACTCTTATTTGGTTTCTTGAAAAGAGTAAGATGAGAAGGTCGATGCCGCTCTCATTTCCGTCCAGTAAATATGATATTACAGCCAGTTAGCTTAGCTTAGCATAAAGACTGAAATCCCCAGAAAATCAAAATTTAGGTCAAGTTGTGGATTTACAGGGTACGGTTATGTGCAGGACGGTTTCTAGGCCGGGAGCAGTGACTTCCCAGAGTCTTTGTTGGTTGCCTGGCAACCACATTTTACTGTTTTTTTCACTTCGGTTTTTCTGCGGCTAAAACCAACGAGATAAAACACATTAAATGAGTGAGCTTAAAAGGGTCCCTGCAGGTGTGTTTTGGTACCTTTGGAAAAAGCTAGCCCAGCTGATCCCCTCTATTTTAAGTCTTTATGCTTAGCTAAGCTAACAAACTGCTAGCTTTAGCTTTACTGTATATTCAACTGACAAATAAAATAGTGGTACTGATTTTCTTATCTATCTCTCAACGAATATTTACATTTCCCAAACAAATCATCTTCTTTTGTTGTAGATTTAAATATATATGTATAGCCAAGTTATTCCAGATCATATTTCACGTTTTTACAATGTACTACATGCTCATACCACCTGAGTTGTGTTTTAAAACTGCCATCTGACCTGCACATGCTCCAGAGTGTTGATCTCATTAGTCCTCCCATGGCACGCCTCTGATTGGATGTTCACACTGACCACACCTCCTGCAGAAAGGATTCTAACCAATGAAAGATCATTTCATCTGTCAGTCAGTCAGCCAAACATCTTTCTCACATACTAAATAGACACTCATATACAAGCATCCTACAAATATACAGACACACATAAGGCAGTGATGTAATACAGATACGTCAAGATAAGATGAAAGATTATTGATTCCTGTTTCATTGAAGCAGCCGGATTAATATGATACCTCGAATTTGAGACAAACTTGCTTTTTTACCTGGGGGGGTTGAGCGTGACTCGTTGCGTACACTTCCTCTGCGGAGCAACGGTGTGGAAGTGTGCGGCCTGCTGCACCATCAGCCCTGCATCCAGCAATCCAAAGCCGTACCTGAGACAGGAAGGGAACATGCACTCCATTATATACTGTGTGTGTTTGTGTATATATGAAGGACGAGCCTCCTTACAGCCTCACGCACATGTGAACTGGGGGCTTTCATGTAAGTGTCTGAATCTGCTGCAGGAGCACAGTAAGTGCTAATGGCTCCGACATGGGGAGGCAACAAGTCATTGACGAAGATGATGCTGTCCTCTGACACAATCGCTTCCCGCTCTGTCCGGGCTGAGGCTGAGGGCTGCTGTTTGCGCCACCTGTAATTGCCTGGAGGATTGATTCTGAACAATGTGCCATCTCACGGACCGTAATCAAGCCTCATTATTCATTCTTTACCACCCCAATCTGGGTGCTGGAGACACAATGGGCGACCCTTAAGCGGCGTCGCTGCCTGGTGACTGTGCGACCACTGCCTGTCTTACTCTCTCCCCTCTACTTTATCCGCTCCTGCTTCGCCCTCTCCCTTCCTCTCTTTTGAATCATCCGCTGTTTGCCCTTTCGCACGGAGCAGCCTGCTATTCGGTGTTCTTTTCCTCTCTAAATTCTCCTTCACTCTCCTCCATCAAACCAGAATTTCTTGCATCAGAACTCTCCTCCGCCACTTCAGCGATGTTGAAATCGCAGTCCTCATAAGTCTCTCCTTAATTCTCCCTCAAATCTGTCATTTTTCACGCACTTTCGCTCTCTCAGTTCCCTCTTGTTAAAATCACAGTCCTCAGACTGAGTAACAACCTTCATCCTCCACAACCCCTCCTCTCTGAAATCCAGAGGGGGTGACAAAGAGCTAATTTCTGCCATTATTACCATACAGACCTTATGCCGTTAATCTGCAATAAGTGAAATTCATTATCCTGATGACGGGGTCTCTTGGAGCAGCAGAGGGAGAGACAGAGACAGGAGAGCGGAGGGAGCTGATCAATAACTCAATCTGCTGCCCTGCATGGGGCTCCATCTCCTCTGTCTCAGACTGTCAGTGTGTCTGAGGAGGAGAGGCAGGAGCTGCAGCCCACACCGTCCTCGTCCTAACAGCACGCCGAGCGATCAATGGACACAATCTAATCAGCCACTATCACCACCAATGACTTTTAGCATGTAGGGCCCTGCATAATAGCATTAGGCAGACGGTTGTGTGGGGTTGAGGTGCGCCGCTGAAGTTCAAGGTCATTCTGGAGGTTCGTGAAAGCTGTGAAGAGTCGGAGCAAAACACAGCTGACAAGAGCTGAATGCAGAGGACCAGACCGCTAAGGCATCGACTGACAAGACTCCCAATGAAGAATAAAGAACTCAAACTATATAATTTGGCTCTTTATGTTCAAAATGTGCTTATACTACATGATGGGCGGTTAAAGTGCTTTTATTTAGTAATCAGTGTGTGTTAGAAGCCACCAAAAATGAACTGATTAGAAGGAACTGTGATCCTGAAAGCTCCCTGATACATATTTAAAGATGCATTCGAACTAATTTGTTGTAATGAACTGAATGATAATCATTGAACTCACTTTGACTTTCTAAAAAGACTTTTGGGACATTTCATTTGACTGTTGACACTGAACAAAGATAGAAAATGTGTTGTAGGGAGAGAGGAGGGTAAAATGTAACACAAGCTCAAAGCCAGATCGGCGCCTGTCTTAAGTTAAAGTTTAGTCAAATTCAACTTATTTTCTGGACGACCTTGTCCAAATTTGTCGGAGCCCTCCACACTGGCATCCCCCACTTTATCTTAGCGTTCTATCGGGGTTTAAGTTGGTTTGAACCACTCTTTTCTGTGGTAATGTTCTATATTTCTCTTGTTGTCTACAAATCCCATGACAAGACTGAAATGGGTAATGTTTTATCTTGTCTCGAATTACCTCTGATCTCCTTAGTCTCACTGAGGCACTCAACCGCAAGTCCATTTATTCCTACTCACAAATATATACTTCCATTTTATTTGTTTATTTATTTATATATTTAAAAGGCTCAATCATATCTTAAAATAGCTGGACATCGCAGTTTTTAGCAAACATCATTCAAACAGGACTAAATGGTAACTTCGTTGGGAACTCTTTTCAGCAGCAGATTAATGCAGATTTAGTTTGCTAGTGTGAATAATCAGCACCAGGACAGTGTACGTGCGATTGACTAGACACACTACAGTGGCCAGTGGCCCACTGGCTAACCTAAATTAACCAGCAACGACACCAGGAAATGGCACTTATGATGGCTTATGTCTTAGATACATGTAATGAAAGGATGAGTTCCATGTATCTGGTCGTGGTCGTTCACTAACAACTTAAATGCACAGTATATATTTTCTGCCATGAGGGGTTAGAATGGCCAATGAAAATGTATCAGTGCAATAGAAATGTCCATGGATGAGGTACTGTTTAAAGTTGCATTTGCATTGTGTTTGGTCATTTTAGTTGACTTCCTTTGTAACTCTCTAATGTATCATCTAATTCTTTCGTGGACATCATAGCAACTGGCAAAAACAACACAACAAAATTACAGATTAGTCTAGGTTTGACCGTGGTTGGAAATATTTCAGATGATGTAACTCAACAAAGATTACACCAATGGTCTAGTTGTTTATAGAAACTGAATTGCAGAAATGTTACATATACCTTTAATGCATTACTTACTTGTACTATAACATAATTACTATCACTATGAAATCTGTATCTTGAAGACCTATGGGAGTCCTGGTATTTTCAATACATCATTTTTAACCATTATTGCAAATAAATGTTCACAATTCAGTATCCTGATTGGTTCAGGTCAAGTTCTGGCGATGTTGTCTTTTTATGAACACTTAATAACCCAAAGAGTCACTTACATGAGTGTCACTAATTCAATTTTTGTTGAATTTCTTGATTTGGCTACTTAAAATTGATAAGTACAATAAAAACTCCAGCCATAAGTATAGATCATCTAAGATAATTTCACAGCGTGGGCCAAACCGATAGCCTGACCTCTCATAAAACAGAAACCGTTGGTGACCGGGTCTTGCCGCGCTGCTCCCTTTTAGTGATTAAATATACCCTCCCCACACCATACCCCTTAGTGCGTACTGTGCACCTATTAAATCCTACAGCTCCTGCAGATCGATCGGGCCTGCCCCAGCTCTACGCCCATAAACCCACGCAGACATATATCTGATAGAGAAAGCTGCAGGAAACAGGTTTACCCACGATAGAACATGATGAAAATGACAGATTTTATGTCCCCTGCCATGTCAATGAAACACCACCGCTGAGCTGAGCCGCTTTCCGAGAAGACTCTCCGGCCCTTTCAGCCATCTCATCACCAGTAGCAAGAAACTAAAAGACTAACACAGTGCCACAGTCAGCAAGAGCCTTGTGATTACTCCAAAAAGAAATGTGTGCAGAGCACGATTCATAGCTGTTGTGGTTTGAGACATTGCTGGGCAGTGTGTCTTCACGGGATTGAGCAAATTTCCCTTTTTTTCCCCCCCCCCGTTTTAGAAATACTGCAAAGATGTTAAAGATTTAAAGCCTTTAAGATGAAAGCTACATAATGTAATACATATGAAGGGATTAGTCAGAAAACACAGTCATCAAAATTTCAACTTGTTCTCTCTCCACCTCCTGCGTGGTCGGAGGGAGGTTGAGCCAAGCCGACTACAGAGTGACAGCCGATCTTCTGTCCACGCAGCACGAAGCATGTTAAACCCCCGACCCCCCGCCTACACACATATCGAATCTTCGGCCCTCGCATTTTCTTCATCCACTTTCCCTCCTCGATGGCAAATGCCCTTGCAAACTCTTACTCCCTCCTTCTTTTTTAACCATTAGGACGAAGGCCACTCCCCCCCCCCACCACAACACCCCCACCCACCCACCTCTCCATGGGGCCTCTTTGTAACTGTCGAGGAACCCTTTTCACTTTTTGTTCTGCGGGCCTTCCCAGGTCCTTTCTCTGTTGATATTCACACCATCTGCCAGCAGCAGAGGAAGGTGCACACAAACCCAACCAGCGTTTAGACATCAAGATCTCCAGGGTCGAGGTCCTCGCTGTGCCTTTGCACATGGCATTAAAAACACAGTTTTTAACAACTGGTACGCTGCAACCAGAACAGATTTTTTGCAGCTTTCCAGGGACGTGGCTGCCGCGTTCTCACCCCTTGTTTGCAATGGTACGTCCTGCTAAGTCCCCCCCCAATAGAAGTGGCTGTAAAGAATCACTCAAGCCGCACTAAGCAGCTGCCTGTGAGTTAGGTCATTTTCCCAGGAGCCACAGAGTGGGCATTGGCAGGACCTCAAAAAGAGGGGACACCATCTGTTCTGTGCCTGAAAAGGTTGGTGACACCTTCTGTGGTACCAACAACTTCTAATTAAGTGGCCAGGAATGCAGTCGCAGCTCCGGCGCATGATTGGTGGGCTTTGCCTTAGATATCCTGACGACAACACAGCGGACCCCCGGTCAGTTTCACGCACCTCTCCATCACATCTGGCCGCGGGCTAATGACAAATCAACACAGAGTGGCCACGATAAACACTCGATGAAGGTGACACCAACCGGGGCAGCCAACAAAGACGGTTTTACTTTTGTGTTCTTCTATTTTTCTGTCCTCTTTTTTGTAGCCCTTAATTGAATGTTTATCAGGAGCATAGAAAACTGCATTAGCCCTATGGTCAATCCCAGCGTGGTTTGTTTCTGTTATATCACGACGCCCTAATTTCATTAACATTAGGATTTAAATGAAATAACAAAAAAGACTTAACATTCTTCTGATTGCCATCGCTCTTCCAGCCAAATCTGCTGCTCAGAAATGTTACTAATTAGGCTTATTAAGTAATTAAGAAGAGGTCTTAATTATATCTGCGCCACTGGGACCTGCACGGCTGTAACCATGAAATGCTGTGCCGCGCTGCTCAGCTTTGTTGCTTTGGATGTTATACAATTTCATCCATTTAACCGTTCTGAACGTGTGTTTTTCATGAAGATTGAAAAAAAGATATATTTTTTTTTTTTTTTTTTAGGCGGTATTAGGCAAATATCTGTCCGACTGGAAATTACAGAGAAGGAAACACTCATCAGCCTTCAACAGCACAGCCTCAAAATGTCAAGTGAATTACCTCGCAAAGAGTTAAAAGTTTAATGAAATATATTGCGGGGTGGAAAATGAGGGGTTTGGCACAGGCACGGACTTAGTCTCAGGAGAATGGGCACCAAACGGCCCTCTCAGTCCCTACAGCCATCAGTCAAAGTAGCAGCCACCCGTCCCTTTCTCTCACACAAGGAGACTTCTCTGGAAGCCGCGATGATCTATACCGCATGACCTCACTCTCAGTGTCCAACATATTTTGATTTGTAGCTCGAGTGTTATTCAAACACAAATTCAAAGGAGGATGAAATTCAGCAGAGAGCTTTTGTTGGACGCACACCAAGGTACAGTCCTTTTAGATGTCTCTGCCCTTGTGGGGAAGGAGAGGAGAGAGAGAGAGGAAGAGGGAGCGAGGGGAGAGGATTGAGTAAGAGCAGCGCTACAAGCTTGGCATAAGATTCCCTCCCCGGGTCCCGAGTGCTTTTCTTTCACTCCGGACAAAGCAAACACTGAACCAGGAGCCTTTGTTTGCCTCTTCAAAGGGATGAGTTTTTGATGTCATATCACTAAATGCGATAGAGCAGCCCGGAATGTAACAATCAAAAACCAAGTCTGTTTTTGTGTGTTTATTAAAATGTCTGACATCTCACAGGATTAAAGAATATAGGGTGCCTTTACCTTAGGTCAGTTTAAGGGCATACGGCATTATTGTTGAGCTCAATGGCTACGGCAAAACTTCAGTACATCTATCAAATGATCTCAAGGAAAGCAAACGTGCATTTAATTGTATAAATAGAATCAATACACAGATATCCATTCGGAAACAATGTTCATGTAAAAAAATCAATCATTCATCAATAAACCCTTGTGTTCTGTTGCCTCAAAATCTACCAGTTTGTTGGTACGAACTGGGTTTGCACATTCCATGAAAGTCACAAAATACTAAATACATATAGCAAAGAATGCCGCAAAAGAAGGAATTATTTCCTTTTCATGAATAATCTCTTTCAAGCATAATGAAGTAGGTACTGAATATGCGGTATCGAAAAAGTCTTTTACAGACAAAGAAATGTGCAGGTAGTGAACAACATAAGTAATGTTAGTGATGCCTAAGGTGAAAAAACTCCAATAACAGGAATCTAAATAAAGTTATGTGGAATTTGAGAGAGGTGCTCTAAAAAAAATAGCCTTCCCACCAAATAGAGAGCATAAAATCATAAATTCACTGTATTTTACTTGTGTCTTAGACCTTAGTCATCTCTGAAACAATCATGTTAAAATTAACCCTTAATACAATTATAATACTGTAGCAATGTCCATTATGTTTCTTAAGCTGTTAACGATGGCGATGGATGTTCTCGACACCAAAGACAACATTAAAGTAAACCAAATGATATTGAATTTAGTTTAGATGCTCAATTTGAACATGGAATGTGATTTCCTTGTATTTTAAATGCTGTCAGTATCACTATTAATGGCGATGTGCACGAGACACTTCTGCACTGCAAACTCCGCAGCAGATTTACGTTGCTGGCAACTTGCTGTCAGCTAATCGTGGCGGCGATATAATTTAACTCTGAACGAGAGAACAGGGAGTTGAGGAGCCTGAGCGTGCAAACTTTATTTTGAAATGTCTTCTGTTTTTCTACCCCCCGAGTGAAATATCAAAATTGCAACTTGTACATGAATTATGCATCAGTGGAGGTTGAGAAGAGCACAGGGTCCCTACAACCCCCCACTCGTCTTGTAGCGCAGCAGGGTGGAGTAGGGCGGTGTGTGTAGGAGTTTGGGTGGAGGGGTGCACAGGCGCCCCTCTGTTTGCCTGCTGCACCCCCCTGCCGGGAGACATGGCACCCCCTGCAGGAGGTGCAGCGCTCCGCTTCCCCTGTCCCTCAGGGCGAGTCAGTGTATGTCACACACAAACACACACAAACACACACTCGGCTCATTCATTCCGGTTTGTCTGCTGACCCATCAATCAAATGCACACACGCACGCACAATTAATATCAACATTTTGCATATCTGGAGTACAACTGGAGTATTACATTACTTCAGGCTGGCAAAGGACAGAAATAGTTGAGCAACTCAATACGGTAAAGAGCTAAAACTTGAGATATCATACCACGTGTTCATCTTATGAAATCTGTTATGCCTTTATATGATTTGAGGTCAAGGGTAAGGGCACCGCTGGCAACCCAGACCCCCCCACAAATGCACACCTTAGAGCCTCCACTTCCGCTTAGCCAACAATTACCCACACATAGATCCACTCTTATTTCATAAGAAACAATATTATAGCATAGCTTCTCTAATATTACCTGACAGTGGGATTGTGTGTCTCTGGATGAGCTATAGTTCTAATTTCCTTACACACACTCTCTCACAAGTACACACACACGCACGCGCGCGCGCACACACACAGTTTCTCTCTCTCTCTTTTTAAAACACATGTACATAGACCACAGGCTCAGTCACGGAGTAATTGGCTCAGCAATGAAAAAAACAGGAGGTCTGGATAATTAATTAATCTATCTGGCTGGGGCAGAGACACAAGGCCAGTTTTACAACCTCACCAGGGACACTGAGAGTGAGGGAGCAGGGAGAGAGAGAGGGAGAGGGAGGGAGAGAGTAAGGGATCCACTGCCCTCAGACGATCTATGGCCTTACATGAAATGGAAATGGCTTGGCAGAACGCACTGAGTGTGTATGCACACAAACACACACGCGCATATCTCACATCCCTTACATTTGTGCACCGTCACAAAAAACACACACACACACACACACACACAGCGAGCTACATATTCATCTCGATTTATGAAGCTGACAGAGCTGCGAGGTTATTGATCTTCAGTCAATTCACAGACAGAACAGAAGGGAACAAACCAGACTGCTCGACATATTTTCCAAACAAGATAAACAAGACTGCTTTATTTACTGTACAGTGACAAACACAGGGATATCTCGACAAGACGCAATTTTGTCATCTGTCCTGCCCACTGAAACTTGAGCTCTTTATTACTCGGTTCCTCTGAGATGACGAGTCTCTAATAGGGGTGCTGACTGTCTGATTCATGTTTGCGCCGCGTCTTAATGATTCAGAATTCTGAACTTCTTTATTGTTTTGGAGCCAGCTGAAATGTGTTTACCTGTAACCCGTACACTACAGTTTAAGGGGTGCAGAAACCGCTTTTGAAACTGTGGTTGAAGAGGAGTGTAATCCTTCATCGTAAAGTTTCTCATTTCAATCCAAATTAAAGCTATGCTGGTAGCTAGAAATTTTTGTTATTTTACTCTACTCATAAAGACACTCAACTGGGTGACAGGAAAGAATCATCTAAACACCTAATGGAACATACAAGTATAAATGAGCGTATATTTTTGTAAAAACAACAGAATAACTACTTGTATTAAAAGGAATTGAAAATTCTAGAAGTTTTGTAGTCCATAAAAGTTTTCTGGAGCTTCACAGCAAAACAGTATTGCAGCACACACCTGAACAATTAAAGTTAAACATCAAATGGCTCCACACTGCTCATCCAGCATAAATGAAGTCCCCAAAAATCAAGATTTTAAGTTGAGACGTCTTTATACTCTTTTTTAAAATGGAAATCTTTACTGTAGCTACTTAGCTTATAGCTGAAGTGGGTGTACCAGCTCGAACGCCTGTCAGCGGTGTGAATAACATATCATCGTATCCATTTACGATCGCAGAGCTTCCATAGTTCCGGATTACTTACAGATAAGATGTATAGATCCATCCTATGTTTTTTTTTTTTTTGTGGCTGTTTTTTAAAAACAAGTCCCCGTCTACTTTAGTTTCTTTCGTAGAATGCTGGAGCACTGTTTCACTTGTAAGGCTCAATAAATGTTTTTGTGGACAACAAAACTTCCCCCGACTTTCCAACCGGCATGGAGATGAATAGATAATGAGTGAATTTTCATTATTTGGTGAACTGTTCCTTTAAGAATGTTGCGCGCTTTAGAGAATGGTGTCAAACTACACTTCTCGGCTGCTTAAATCCCGGCAGAGGAGTGAGATGGAGAGAGTACGGTAAGAGAGGAGTGAAGCTTCTCCGCAATCCCAGACAGTTTGTCTGTCAGACTCAGGGAGGGATCTGGAACTTGAGACTATTTTTTCTCCCTTTTTTCACCACGAGTCTGTGTTAGTGGTTGTCAGATCTAACAACAGGATGGGAGAATACAACACACACACACACGCACACACGCACGCACACACACACACACACACACACACACACACACACACACACACACACCTCAGCTGAGGAGGGAAGTGGCAGGTACATCACGTCTATGGTAATAGAACAGCAGATGGAACTGGCAGGCAGACACAGCACCTTGTGCTTTGACACAAACACACATACTCTTGCATGTGCACACACCCACTTGTTCAGACATAACAAAAACACACTGACACAAACACGCAAGAACAAGCTGCTTTTACCTTACGGTGTCGTGATATCACGTCTGAAAATAAACACACAGCCATGATCCACACATGCGCTTAGCAAGATGTGAGTTTGACTCTCTCCTGTCAATGTGTTAAAAAGTGCAGGTCAGCTATAAATGGCTCCTGCCTCAGAAGAAAGACGGAGGTGTCAGAGTGTGGGCCTTAGAAGGTGTTGTCTGTCTCTGACCTGTCTCTCCGGGGCATCGCGTGAGCGACGGCGTAGCTACTGGCCCTGATAATCTAAGAGATAAATCATCTTTAGTCACTCTCCAACAGCCTGACAGACAGACAGGCCTAAGTACCTGGGAGGGTGGCAAAGGGACACTTTAAAATCTCCAGTGATGAGGAGCACTGCCGCGAAGAAAACAGTTAGCCGCCCCGAGCTCCCTCCTATCCCCCCGAGTCTCTGGCTGCCATTTTGGCTGCATCTCAAGGCGCTATTCCGGCTCTATCTCATGTCACCGTTCTGGCTGTCGTTCAATTCTCATGTTGGCTCCCGTTCAGCCTCCATTCTGGCTCAGGTTCAAGCTCCGCAGTGGCTGTGTTTCGGGGGTTTCATTGTGGCTCTGTTTCAGCAAAGTCCCCCCCATTACTCCCTCCCTCCCTCCCTCCCTCCCCCTTTCAGTTTCAGCACCCCAGGTAGCTGGCCTCCTGCCCGGCATGCAGATCAGTGGGAGATCCAGGCTCAGGCCTTTTGTTTGGGGTGGCATTTTGCCTTTGTTTTCCCATCTCGCCTGTAATCTAAACACCCAAAACATCTCATGCTTGACAAATCGGCCCTGAGACGAGGGAGCAGCGGAAGACAAACGGCTGGAAGCGGTTCAACCCCAGGCAGGACTGATGGTGTCCGACTGGGCCTGACCTCCCAAAGGTTAAAGACACGTTCACTTACAAAGCAATCAATTACTCAGGCTGTGTGGGCGCTTTTAACCAACCTCCCCTCCTGCCTTCCACACAGCCGGCGATATTGATGAGGGTCCCAGTGTACAGCACACTCCAACCTGGAGTGTGTATTACATTTCACAATTGAAATAAATCTCTGATTCTTGGTGTTTCTGCCTACCTGAACCTCTCTCCTGCTTTATATCATCTTTCTCTCGCCCTCCTCCTCCTCCTCCTCCTCCCCTCCTCCCCTCCTCCCTCTCTCCCTCCTCTCTGCAGGTTGTTGTAGCAGGTTTATTCTGGTAGTTGGGCTCCGTGGGCCCCGGCAGGCCCCTCAGCTGTTCCGCTGGGTTTGTAATTACCATTTCATTAAGAATGACAGTTTCGGGGGTTGAAGCACCATTTCATCCGGGTCTCGTGGGGAAGGCGCTTGCCAAATTTCCAGTGTGAGTGGCAATTATCTCTCTTCGTGTCTGCAATTCACCATTTTGTACTTAGTGGCTTGACAACGGCTAGGAACATTTTGTTGGAGTAATAATAGGTCTGGGATATTTACACTGTGGCCCACTCAGGCTTAGCTCTGTGAACTGACTGATATGAGCTATCAGAAGAGAGATAGAAACAAATTAGTTGAAACACTACAGAGACGAGCACTACATACAGTACGTCTTTGTGTACAAACTGTAGAAGGAGAGGTATTTCAGTAGGCAGAAAAAAGTGAATGTGTGGAATGGGTCGAGGGTCTAGGTGCTCATGTTGTGGGTTTTTTATTTTGGATGCAATCGCGTTGTTGTTGGTTTTTTTTACTGCAATTTTGCTTCTCGTAATGTTTCTCTTTCGGCCACTTGGCGAAAATGACTCCTAATCTCAGCGGAGTGACTACAAAAGTGTTTTTCTGCCACATCTAAATGCAACACTTGCACTCCAGCATTGTATTAATATATACCATATATCAGTACATCACTTACAAAGAGACTGTTCATATCGGCTTAAACTGTGCTGTGTACTTAATAAAGATGTACGCTAAGTAATAAGTACAGCGCCAGAAATTCAACCACTTTTACTTGTAAACATCCATCGCGCATGACCTTCGTTCTCTTTGAATGCCAACATTCTTGTAATTGCCTTCTCTTGTCTCTTAATGTTCAGCTTGCACAGTCGCCCTAATGTATTTATGTGCATGCCAAAGTACTGTATGTGCATACACGTGCAGTAAAGGTAGGCTACTCAGTCTGCATATAAATGCATTATGTGGTTGAGTCAAAGCTAGTGTGAGGCTTCAGAAGGAACACAAGTGCTCTTTCAGTCTGAGAAGCAGTTTTGGTGACCTGTCATCCTGCAACACCGTTAACAGTCATGGCATTTTGACTAAATTCAGCACATAACTTTGTTAATGTAGGTGCTATTTGAATTCTCTTTCAGGGAGCTCAATCGATGAACGTCAGAGCAGACTACAACTGGACTTTAGGCATCAGATATGCCAAACGGAAGCAGGAGAATATGTGTCCGATACCATAATGGGGGAAAATCAATGTTATTAAGATGAGTCAAGTATCCTCAGGTATCCTCTATTGTTGTGAGGTCATGTTTCATCCTGACCAAAAACCAACCACGGCTCAGTCCACGTGCAAGCTGAGAACTAAGTAAGAAGTAAAAATTGAGTTAATCCAGAAAAGAGCCGGTTCATACATCATGTTGTCTGACCACGCGGGAAATCAAAAGTGTTAATAGTTGTTCCTGACAGTCACACGTGAACGCAGACTAAAAGCATACTTGCAAACATTAGGCTGTAAAATAGAAGCCACCGGGGAGAGCCATTGAGATGAGGGGGTGTACTTCATCTGCAACAGTGTTTCGATGAGGGGGAAATGTCAAATGGCATCCACACAGATGCCAGGACCCAAGGAACGACATGATTGATGTTATTCACATCACCTGTCAGTAGAGGTGAGGAAATGTCTCGATTATAAGATGCATCACGATGCGGACGTGGACGATTCTGCATCTATGCAGAGAGAGAGTATCGAGAGACTGCTGCTTAAGTGGAATGATTGTCCTCATGCCCTGAGCATTTTTTAAACAGACATCTTGGGGCACACATCGGATTTTATGAACTTGCTGGGAAGCATGTACTGGACGAGTCCCACACTTGGGTGTGACTTTAGCCTCACAACAGTTACTTATCACGTTAGCCATTTTCAGCTGAAGCTAATGTCTGCAGCCATAAATAATAACTGTTACAGCTAGCTCTGCTAATCAGCCGAGATCTGAGGAGGCGCTGTCAACCTTGCCGTCCAACTCTGAAAGAGGTGTGTGCAGCAGAGTCGTGTGTCGAATCGTGAGGCCAGTGAAGATTCACACCTCTACCTGTCAGTGGTTTTAATGTTGTGTATAGATCAATTTACCATCATGTTTCACTTTTTCCTTACCTTCAACATGAAATCACATACATTTTTGTCCCTTCTTAAGCTTTAAGTTCAAAGTTCCTCTTGTCCTAGGACTGTTTCCTTGCTAAACTGCAGTGTAGGAGTATATCAACACAAAAAGCTAATTTGTATTTAAAAGCGACCGCAGACTCAGGACTGTGGATTTTGTCCACCATTTCCTCCTGTTTAGTCACTCTAGGAAGATATCACTTCACGGCCAGTGTGGACAGGAGGAGCTATTTTTGCAGCCACTACCTCTCGTGAGTTTTGTATAATGATACAATTTTTTGGAATGTTTACATTTGGGAATGTCTATATGTTAACGAGAGCAAATGGGTGACAGGAAGTGTGTGAGCCTTTTACAAGTGTGTGTGTATGTCTATGTGTTTACTCCTTCCTCTTAAGAACAAAAAAATGGCAGGCGTCCGCTGTGTTGAGTTATAGTGACATGACTCACGCGATGTCTACCGCGAGTGACGGCTGCAGCTCTTTTAATTGCATGTCTGCGCTGAATGATGGGATACTTAATTCCTACACATTCCACACAATTGCTTTTCACACTGGCAGAGGCCTGGGGAGGCAGCCGAGGCTTTCTGTGGCCATATGGAGAGGGAGGCAGAGCCCAGGCTGAGTGATCGCAGGCTTACCGCCTCATCCCTGCACCAGACTGGCTGCTATACTGTACCGAGGCTGCAGACGGGCACGTGAAGCTCTACGACTAATGAAACACATTCCTCACACACCACAGACTGTACACACACTTGCATACAACCAGGATGTGGTAAGATGTGGTAAGATTTAATTTAGCTTTAACACACTCCCAGATATCTAAGCAAACACACAATCAGAAGTCTCTTGTACACACGCACATATGCACACGAACTTGCATAAAAACGACCGAACACACAGCAAATAACACGCATTCACACATCGTCTCTAACGCACGAGCACGATCTCTCACACACACACACGCGCACACACACACACACACACACACACACACACACACACACACTGTCAGCTGTATAAAGTGTGTTGACAGTCCCGTCAGCTCATGGTCGCACCATCAGGCTCCCTGCTGTCCTGTGAATGGGTCACTTCTCCTTCTGCTTCATCTTTCTTATCGCTCGGCCATATCGCCTGTTTTCTGATGAGTCTCGAGTAAGAATAGTGCTCCGTGCTACAGCAGTTGGATAGCGAAGCAATGCTCGAACCTCAGCATTTCTGATAACGGATTCTCAGCGGCTCTGAGTCTGAGGCTACTAGTGACCCGGTGAAACCAAACACACTGAGCCAGTACGTCCGCACACATTTCCCGGCTCTACTCTCGACATCCACACTAGCTGCACTGTGTGACTGTAATTCTCATGCTCAACTACGCCAACCAGCTGAATAAATGTTGAGTTTGAAAATTTGTATTTCAACTTTTACAGTCAAGTCAAAGTAAATGTGATAACTAGTCGGAGATGTCAGATAATGATCAAGTCTTCATAGTCATACATTAAATGATATAGCCCTTGAGGTGCAAGGTGCAATTTATGTACTGTATCGGGCAGCTGAGCTATCTCTCTACAGAGATAAAATGGTTTTTTCAGGTATTCAGAATTTGTGTGACTTTCATCCATGCCTGTGCACGGGGCTGTTTGCTCATTTAATAAAGTCTAGGCTATTTAATTGTTCTATGTCATTATCACACCATTGCAATATAAGTGGACGACTTTAATACATCCTCTGGAGACCACGAATACCGGAACGAATATTTACGGCAATCCATCCAGTAGCCTTTTATGATAATTCAGTCCGGCGCGAAGAGGTGGACTGACCGACCACGATCCAGTCCACGGCTAAAAAGTATTAACTTTAACGGATGGTTTCGGTGTCTTGCCGTTATGTTCCTAACACAGCATCAGAGTCCTTTTCCTTCCGACATAGGGAAAACACTGTTGCAAGACCATTCAAAACGGTTCAACTCTTAGTTAACTGTCATCTTCATGATTATTACCTGAAACATACTGAATGTCAGCACATGTGTCACCTAGTGGCAGAGCGAATGCAAACACACTGGTATGGGCCTTAGATGTAGCGGTTAAATGTCAGCTCCAAGAACAGCCATGAGTACTGTTCATTGATGTGACCCTGGAAATACCCTGGCCCCCACAGACCCCAACAGGCCCTCGTGCATGCTAAGTAAGAAGAGAGAGGAAGAGGGAGAGAGAGACACACGCAGTATATATGGAGGAAGCGAGAGCCTGCTAATGCATTTAGTAGCCAAGGCTCGTTTAAGAAAAGCCCTTAATGACTTTAATTGATCTTTATTAGCTTCAATTAGAGAGGGACACTGGGGGGAAAACAAGGTTGTGATTCCTGCAGACAGATCAGAGAAGGTGAGCAGGATGAGAGCACAGAAGGAAAGAGAGAAAGAGGGAGAGAGAGATGTATAGACCGAAACTGAAGAAACAATGAAAGACACAGGACAAGGATTTTTGCAGATAGGTCCACTGTTTTGATTTTGGCTAATGACTGTGTCCTGATTTGCATTTGTTACATTATTGCCTAATGTAGTATTGTACAGGCAGCCCAAAACTTAGGTGAAGACATGTTAGCTAATGTTGAAAATGGTTCAACTTGGCCAAGAATTTGCACACACCCTTGGACTTTATGTCCCTTTTTCATAAACATACAGAGATGGTGGAGAAAGGACAGAGATTAGGTGTAAATATGAGAGAGAACTGGAGTTTCTGCTGAGTTCTACCCCACGTCACATATACATTTACAGGCCCACTCCCATACACAAGGTCAATGCACACATTTCTAGCCTAGTTAAATTCCTCTTGGAAAAGGACTGAGACCCATGAGTTAAAGGGACTAGTATAGGGAGTATATAATTAAGCAATTGAGCAACTAAGATGTAAATACAGGAGACAGAAGGTAGCAATGAACACCAACCACTCAATGTATTTGCTAACTTTAGTTACTCATTACTGTGTGCTGCATCAGAACTAAAGTGACACACTCTTAAATGTATTCAATTTATCAGCAATTGGATAAAAAACTATTGATTTCGATAATCAGGGAAATGCTCAATATTGGATCCAATAATCCACAAGCTGATAATCAAGCCACAGTATACAGTATATACATACGTGTACTGTACACATACTGTATTTACATTTACTTTTACTTGTATTTTTGATACAGTGACACATTTATTGCTGGAAAATTACGTGTGATGCTTGAGTACATTTAATATCAGATACTTTCAGATTTTTACTCAAGTGCTATTTGTATGGGTGACTTTAACCTTTACCAAAGTAATACTTTAACACAATGTTTTCAGTTTTACTCAAGTACGATTTTTTTTGTACTTTTTACAACAGTGGTCGTATTCCGCAGAAGGGAGACGGTGAATACTAGTGAAATCTACCAACAGGGCCATTAACTGGGAATATATCGTAAAGTGGTGTTCATCAGCTCGATTGCTAATTCTTGGTATTCACAGTGTCATTCCATTTAAAGCATTTTAGCCTCCACTGAAAGTGCCAGTAGAGACAGACAGGAAACATGGAAGCAGAGAAGAGGATGATGTGATTTTGTGTTATGTTACCTAACTACCAGGCTACAAGGACACCAGACTGACACCCCCATCGGAGACCACAACAGTAACAAACAAAGGTACAACACATTTTCTGTGAATGACTTTCACTGCAAAAAGCTTTTCTTTGTTTTAGATCCGTGACTGACCAAAATACAGTATGTTCTGACATTAGACACATCTGATCACTATCTATTGTAAATCTAACTAATTCCTATTAACACGTCCGTGTCTGTGTTGAAGAAAAATCGTTGCTTCAACTTGATCTGCTGCTCAAAATGTACTCATTGATACTAAAACATTCCTCCATGCGCAGTTAATTTAAGCAATGAAGATGTATTAGCCTAAAACGAGGCAAGTGACCATATTCCACGGCTCAAAAGGAGGATAAAGCAGATACAGGCTGGCCGTTACTGTAGTTAAAATCTCTGTCTCCACCCCAACCCCAACCCTTCAGTCCCCTCATCCAGCCCACCATCTATCCCTTCCTCTTCCCAGAGCTGTGTTTGTGTTTCTAGGGGGAGCCGGCTGACCCCTGACCCCGGGCTAATGAGAGCGATAACGAGGATTAAAAGGGGGTGACTGGAAGGTGTCTGAGAGTGGGGTTTAAACAATTACACTGGGCTGCCAACATGCCTTTCTTCATGACTCAGGAAATTACAGTCTCCCTCTCGCTCTCCCCCCACACTCTTTCAGTCGGCACACAAAAGAAAGGGCTTATGGAAAATAATAAATTATCTCGGGGCCACGTTAACTTGGATGTAAATCGCCGGGCAATTATGTTTTAATAGCCCTTTAAGAGAATGAGTAATTGGGTTGACACTACTGGGGTTGATCAGGCTCACCCGTCTCTCTCCCTTTGTGCCCGCAGGAAGCGAGCTCTGGGTCTGTGTGACGGTCAGCCTGCAGGATGACTGTATGACGGTTTTAAAAAATACTGCGACAGTGATATCGGGGAATCTGCATGAATATTATCACCATGTTAAATTTAGAACTTAAGGAACTATGGTAAACCAGGTACTCTTCGCATTTTGTTTGTCATTTCTAACATAAGCAGATTATTCTACTCTTCACGTCTGAAAGATCACCGGTTAAAGATTTTCTCCTGATTAGGTTTGTGTAGGTGGTTGTTCTTGGCTTTGTCTAGTCTGTGCGCTGTCAAAACAATTCTTTTTCTGATTATGCCAAACTAAACTTTACATGAATAGCAGAGGTGCAACGCAAAGCAACTATCTTCATCTGTTTATTTTCCCCAAACATCTCAAGTTATTGGAAATAGTCTATACCGCTTCTTTTCTTATGTTATATTGTTTACTCCCCTTTATATGCCTCCGACAAGTACAGCGGAAATGTAGCTGCTGACAAATCATACACAAAATAATAATATTTGAACCCTATACCGAAATGGATCATAACAAGGTATAATGATTTGTATCCAAACCATGTCCAAAAAACAAAAAAATTAAGTCTAAATGCAATCTGTAACTGTTAATGGTACAGGTGGAAATAAATAGCGGGGATAGAATGGTGATCATGCTGCACAAATTTGTTTTAAAATGCAGTTTGTAATGGGAGGAGGCCCCTCGATGGATAACTGGTCTGAAGCGTCTACGTTTAAACATTTTGAAAGCTTTTGACTAATAAACCGACAAATAAAAATGTGCCATAATGGCTCAGTGGACTATATTATGTCACTTAAAACAAACTGAGGTTGCGCATGCCGCGGGATGAGCTCCAGATAAAAACAAAGATGGTACCAATGTCCATGATAAAACCCAACAATAAACAAACAAAAAAACCTTTGGGAAGCTCTACTGTCATACAAGTCATACAAGGCACCAGGCAACGGCATTCGATCATGATCATATAAAAGTAACACCTTTAAAACATCAGTCACTGTCTGAATCATGGTGAAACTGATGAAAACCTACTGAGGATGAACCCTGCGAATGTTTCAAATATTCTACTTACAACCATCTCCATCTCTGTGTTTTAGTAGGTTGACAATCCATTTACATTTTGGCAAATCTGCGTCATGAAAAGTCGTGCTGCTTTGGCTACCGGAACTGACAAAACTATAATCTGGATTTACATATTTAACATATACAAATGATTAGTTATGGCTCTGAAAGGAAATGCTATTACATTTGTGATAAACTGTGTCAGGCAAAGAAAGAAAAAGAAGAAGTACTATTATTACAAATATTCAGACTACTATGTTAGTTCATATCTGTGCAGTGTATTTATTTTCTATTACATACCAAAAAGGCAGTCAAAATAAAAAAAAAAATAAAAAAAAATTTAAAGATGGAGGTTGTAGTCAGTAACAGTGTTATGAATTAGAAGAAAAGTATCTGATGAGAACCCCCATCACCATAATTGTCCCCACTAACACACAGAGATGAGCAGGAGCATCTCGCTCTGACCTCTGACCTCTGGCCCCGGACTGTGACCTGTGGATGATCGGCGCGTGTCCTGTTGTGGCTATAGTTGGAGGAAATGGAGGCAGAATCGATGTCAGAAGGGAAGAGATCACAACAGGGCCAAACCTGGTGAGTCGAAAACTACCAAATGAGAGTGGAACAACACAAACAGCAGGGGAAGGAGGAGAGAAAAAAGCAGAGAAAAAAGAGAGAGGGAAAAGAAGGCAGAAAAAAATAGTGATAGAGATCTGAGGCTAGAGCGAGTCTGACACAGTAGAGGGGAAATAATCAAAATCCTCGGCAGGATGTCGGACCTTACTGCAACGAGCAAGCAAATGGTGGGATAAACCTATATTTATCTCCTCTTACTTTCATCTCGGGAGGAAGACAAACGGGGTAAGAAATTGATCAGATGAGCATCTGTTAGGCTTAGCAACAGTCACAAGTCTGCAGAGACGGTTCTTAAACCCCATTTTTCAATCTTGTCTCCATTACTGTCAATGCCGTACAGGCACTTAAAGGACTGTTCCACAGTAAAAGAATACAAAGAGAAATGTATATGCAAATGTAGGCTGCTGCACCTCAGCTCCTCTGCAGCACAGTTAGTGGTTGACAGGAGCAATTTGTAAAGTGAGCTTCTACACGGGTAATGGAGTAAAAGAGTGAAAAAGTTCTTGCCTTTGATGATACCTCTTGTTATTTTAAAAGTAAAGGGCTAACTATAACCTATAGCTACACCATCCTTAGCGTATGCCCTTTACAAAAACATGATAGAGGTCAACTGAGAACTGTGTTCTTGACGATCCATAACAAGACCAAACTTTCAGCACTGCCAACAGCTGTGTAGGTCACCGAGGATGAGGATGACAGTCAGATAGTCGATCTGTTAGTGTCAGCCCTAGACTAAACACAAGCCAGCATTCAATTTTGCATTACTTGTGAATATTTAACCTTGGAATTATTTTGCAGCATGGCCATTATTTCTTTGCGTATTTAGTATGTCTTCTCAGTGTGTTTTTAGAACTGTCAATGAACCAGCTGAATTAGTTGTTTTCCTCTGTACCTCAGTGTTTAAATGCTGCCACTTCTGAGTTATACGGGGAAACAAGGGTGTTATATAAAAAGTCAAGGTATTTTGTAGGTGCGGCCATGTTGCGAGTGTTAGTGTCATGTCTTTATGGAGAAAATTGTGACCACACTTGTACGTAATGGTGGAGCTGGAGAGGACTTCCTGGTTGGACCTGAGAACGCAAAGATTCATAGGGACTTGCTAATCACAAAGTACCCTGCCTAATTGTCTATTTTATTCAAATGCAACCATAATTTATAAAATTAACATAATCCTGTATTGAGCTAGACTTGAAATCTATGACTGAGACCATAAACTAATTGGGAAACTGTTTACTTAGGTAATGAATCAAGTTAAAAGTAGGGCCATTTTTTTCATACCCTTACGTTCAGACTTGGAACCAGTCAAGTTGCCTCCTGCTGGTAATTAGAAAGAGCACAGGTTTGTAGCACTTCCACATTGACCTGGAAGCATCCTTATTTTATACCTGTGGTATGTTATGGTATATATGTGGTTGGATTTTAAGTTATTCCTTATCATTGTGGAATAGCATCTGAAACAGGATTTGTAAGATTGCCTTCTGGAAATTCTGTGGATATACTACTTTCTTGGACAAATTAACTTATGAGGTTGTTTCTGCCAGGATTATGGTCAGAGGGAACATGTTTCCCTATGGAACAGAGGGCTGCATTCTTGTACTGCATAAAAGGCGTAGGCGCGGGTTGAATGGATATTAATACACAGTCCAGGACTTCAACGCCACAGATCTGAACTCACAATGCTTTTATTGCTGAGAGGATACTGTAAATAATTACCATCGCAACCAGGTAGCATTTTACTTTCAGTGAGACATTCAGCGTCAATCAAACGAAATCTGTACTGCATTACATTTCTTACAAAACATATTTGGTGTTGCAATTTAGTGATAACTGACTTTTATCATGATTGTTGTAGATAAAACGACACTTCATGAAAGATGGCACTGCTTTTCGTTGATGTAGATATTCTCAAAGAGGAGAAAATTCAAATCCGATCATACTGAAATACTAGTACTCGATAAAGGTTCTTCATGCACTCCAAAAATCTTCTATCCTATGGAGCAGATACTGGCATGTGGCTGTATCTTTCCAAGTGTGTTAGTGTGTCTCTTCCTTTGCCTCCCTCCTCACCGAGGCTCTTTTATTCCCTCCTGAGCGGCTCCGTCACCCATGTCGCCGGGGGACAAGGAGAACGTGGCGTTTTCCCTGGATCAAAAATTTACGAGCAATTAAAAGTCGGCCGACGCCCGGCATCCATCAGCCCTGCGTGCTGCTGCCAGGCTGGGTGAGGGGGACTCGCAGTAAACCACAGGCTATATACTTTTATATCTGTTTTCCCTCCAAAGAGGGAAGGTTATGACAAAATTATGTTTTACCGTCCCCGGTTTCCAGCGCGATGTAGACATCTTTCACGGAACAGGCTCGTTGGAGGTCAGAGCCCCTGGAAAGGAGGCAGGGATCGAGAAATATGTGTGTGTAAAATTGTGTTGTGTTTATGTCGGGTGATTTTTTTTTAATCGCCGACAGAAGCCTTTAACACAATAGGAACAACACAGTATCTGCTCCTCTGGTCGATCCGTTACTGAGGGAAGAGTGACCTAATTACTCTGTTGTTTATTATTGCACAGCTCTGATTTATTTCCTTATGCTGATGTAATTTCAACACTGACTCTTCCTCTTCGATAAAAGGCTGCAAGAGACATTTCTTTTTTTTGTACTCGAATACACAAACACACACGCGCACAATGATCCATTGCGACACACCTAATACACAAAAAAGCACGCGAGCCCTCATACATCAACACAGTCACTCTTTCACTTTTTCTGGCTCCTCGCGACAGGCCCAGACTCATTTGCATCCTTAATTGTGTTGTAATGTACTTTTAATTTGAAAATGGAGGCAATTAATTATTTTGATATGGAACAAAATGCCGCAAATGTAAACATTCTAATGGTTCTCCGTGAACAGAGTATCATTTTTCAAAAGAGGGACTGAATCTTATCTAATTTTTTAATGCCATTCTAGTTTTTCCCTTCTTTGTAAGATAGCGTTTTACCACTCAGGCATTCTCCTTGATATTCACTTTGTCTTTGCGGAGAGAGGGCAGCGTTTCTTTGATCTGTTCCGCCGCTGTTATTTTCTATCTAAATCTCCCACAGGATAATTACTGTAGTTTCACCTATGCTATCAGAAGAGATTAAATGAAATTAAGCCTGTTTGGACATTTCTGCTTCTCCTCCGTACGTCATCCCTCCGGTGCAAGCAGCCAACACCAGACCCTCCACTTTTCTATTTCTGGGTCAGAGAGGCTTCAAGTGGAGATGTGAATCGCAGATTACAATTTTTTTTTTCCTCCGTCAAACATGTGATCAATCGGTGTCAGCGTTCAAAGGATAGAGAGCAATGCCGGAGGAGAGGAGAGGAGAGGAGAGGAGAGGAGAGGAGAGGAGAGGAGAGGAGAGCCATTTGTACAGACCTTGGAAAAAAAACTGACACTTTCACTCCCTCAACCTGATAAACTCCCCACAGAGAGGAGCAGGATGGATGCGTGTTATTTTTTTTCCTCTTTTCGCTCATTTCCATCACCTTTTCTCCCTCGTTCCCTTTCTCCCTCTCCTCTCTCTCTCTCCCTCACACACACACACACGCACACAAATATTCTGTCCTCTTATATCTCTATATCCCCACCCAGCCGCCACCCCTCACCCCTATCTCTTTCCCTCTCCCCCTTCTGATTCTCCTGAGGGTGCTAGGAGCTCGCTGACATCACAGCCGGCCTGGCAACAGCCTATAAATTATGAGTGACAAGTCTTTGGACCAATAAAAGCACCACCATATTTCATGCACAGTAAATCTGATTGCAGATTGCTCTGGCGTGTGGCGGCTGACATGTTTATTGTCGTCATGGCGGTGGGAGCCGAGGGTGAGCGGGGTGAGGGGGAGGTGGGGGTCGCTCCCCAACATCAGAGTTTCTAAAGCTCCCAGTCTATATGGAGGTCAAACAGATGGGAACTCTGGGATGCGGGCGACCCTTTCCACCCACCCACCCAACCAACCAACCAACCCCCCAAATCCCCAAACACACACACACACACAAACACACATAAACATACATTCACACACATCAATGCCAACTCACCAACATCTATAAGGAAGCTATTTTTCTTTCAGCTTTTACAAAGCCATGCAACTGCTTCATTCACTGCAACCATCTGTCCTCAATCCACACATGCTCGCTGCGAAACGTTTGTACTCAGCGTCTCCATTGATTGTATGAATTTAAAGCAAGACTGTGTAACTTTTGAAAGAGGAAATGACAGGTTTTCATTGGCTATAAACCACTGGTGTAAATGGTCTAAATAATCCATAGTATATTTGGTGGTGCCAGTAGGCAAGAGACGCATTCATCTACAAAGTGACTGTCAAACAAACTTGTTCACAAACATATTTTGTGTTTGTTCAGCACCTGACTGATAACGGCACAAGGTTTGTCTGTATTTCCTTTTTAAAATGTATGTCAAGCTAGCAAATTTTTTATTATTAGCCCAATGCAGCAGAAAACAGACAAACTACTTCATTAAACTGGCAATAGACGTTTGTTTTGCTTTAACTGATCATTCTGAAGTCAATACTGACTGCACAGTGTAATGGCTGTAGAAAAATTACACCATTTGTGTATAAATTGGTTCATTACAGGTATAAAAATGAAGGTCGAATTACATCACAAAGGAAGCACATCTGCTATTGTGTAACCAAAACAAGCAAAGGCATTGTTTTCCCTGGTTGCTATCCCAAGGTGAGAGTAACTGTGGAAAACTGGAGTAACTGTGGAAAAATATGGAAAATAAGGACACTGATGACGGAGGCAGAGAAAGCAAAGAGGGAAAATCAATAGTGAATGGATGGGTATTCACTTGATGGAGAGCACTAGTGTTGTGACAAAGTTGCAACAGTTATGTCAATGATATGTCACTATATATAAATGGTTTGGATCCGGTATTCTATCTACGAGTTCAGTAGGTAACAAAACCTGCCTATTTATTAATACAACCAAGTATTGTATTAAGAACACCTCCTTTAGCCAGGCTGCCAGAGGTAGTAATGTTGTAACGCTGTGCTTGTGAAAGCCATGTTAACGGTAACATCGCTGGGAAACTTGAGGAGGGAGACATTTGAAAACTTGTCTATTTCCACTTTAAAGTTCACTGCATGGAGCTATTTCCCCACCAACAGCAAGAGTTACATTCTCACTTAAATTAATTAATTAATTAATTAATTAATTATCTGTACTGTTTTTCCACTTAAAAGATAATCATTAGCACTGTGGTATGTTTTTTTTCTCAGTTTTACCTTGATAATATGTTAATTTGTAGGTGGCAATCACTCACACTTTTTTGGTCTGTTTTGCATAACTATCTATCACTTCCTTTGTTACTTTTTTTTTTTTTTTTCCCCCAAACTAACATAAAATGCTAAAAATCCTGTTCTGTGTGCCTGAGGAAGTTTCCAGGAAATAAGTTTCTGAATGCTTTAATGAACTGGCAGTCATCATTGAGTCAACTAGTGACACATTGTACAAAAAAACAAAAAGGCTACACTATACACACACACGCACACACACACACACACACACACATATATACATATATATATATATATATATATATATAAATATATATATATGCATACGCCTACAGAATCCAAACAGAAGAGAAATAAAAGCCTTTTCCCTCTTCCATCACTAACAAGCCACTATAACCTATAAGCATTCAGCGTTATCTTCAATTTTCTTAAACATGGATCCTCTCATTACAGATATCATATCTAATCTTTAATGTATTGTAACAACCTCATTGATGATAAGTGACCCTGCGCTCATTGCACTGTCTAGTCCATCCGTCCTTGCCCATGCAATAAACCATTCTTCATAATTAGCCTGCAGTATGATCTGGGCATTACAAGTCCTCTGCCATGGCCCCTAAATGGACAGATTTCAACAGACGCCCGCTGGTGTGATCGGCATCATTATATTTTAATTAATCCATTCTTCTCACAGCAACACAGTAATTACAATCTATTTTATGACACGGCGTGCTGCGAAAGAGAGGATGGAGGAGAGAAATAGGAAGGCAGCAAGAGGGAATAATAGCAAGAAAAGGGAAACGAGGGGGGAAAGGAAAGAGGGGGAAGGAAGCTGCAAAGAGAGGTGAGGACGTACTGTAGAGTTAGAGCCATGATGAAGAGGGGAAAGCTTAAGGTGAGTGAGACAGAGAGCAGAGAAAAAACATCACAAACGCTATGACTGATTACCGATATGTCATCGCCCGGCTGACATTGTAAAAGCATTGTAAAAGTGTTTATACGATGTCTGGAGGAGCACAGGGCTCTCTCCCTCTCTCTCCCTCCCTCCCTCTCTCTCTCCTCTCTCTCTCTCTCTCTCTCTCTCTCTCTCTCTCTCTCTCTCTCCCTCTCCCTCTCTCTCTCTCTTTCTCTCTCTCTCTCCCTGGTTCATGCTTCACACAGTGAGAGAGTGAGAGGCTCCATTTCCTCCAGCCGCTGTCTATATAAATCAGGACAGGTACGGACACTCAGACACGCTGTGGGTGTGATAATAACATTAGAGGATTACAATGACACTCCTCTCTGGACAAGATCACCCGTCTCAACTGTCATAAAACAGCTGCTTTTGCGGTTGAAGCGCTTTATACGAGGCGAGCGTGTAGTTGTGTGTGCGCATTAGAGTGGTGGGTGTGCTGGTGGCAAATACAGTAGTGAACGAGTTGAAGACGACGCCGCTAGAATGATTCATCGCGGACTGTTTACTTGATTAAACTTGCAGCAAGTGACACCTGATCTCTTCGGCATGACACAATAATGTGCTACATGCAGTTGGTCTGACCTCACTGTAAATTCAATATATAATTTCATTAAATCAATCAAAAAAACAAACAAAGGTTTTGTGTTAATGTGTCTCAAAAAGTGCCGTCAAGCCCGTATAAACACATTTTACTAATTCACCTGAAATTACCCAGCTCCAGATCATATAGGGATAATTGCTGTAATCATACATTTCACAACCACAACCACTGTTTCGCCACATTCTCTGTAGACGGTTAAACTAACAATCCTAAATCCTGCCAGAGGGAGGAATATCTTTAGTGTGATATGTTACAGTGACGGATAACCAAACAGTAAAGAAAATATTTGATGTCCACACCTATAGCATGCTTTATGCACCATAACATTAGTCGGGCATGATGAAAAGCGTTCATGTATCATCGTCGTCATGATCATCATTACTATTATTATCATGAAGAAGTATCTAAATGTCTTCAAAGTACAAGCAAAGAGTTGAAAGTCACCATTAATCAGTTACTGTAAACCAATCAAACCAATTCAGCTGCGGGCCAAAAACTGAACTGAGTTATGATGGATAATGTACATGGAGAATTAAGGTTTACCTAATAGAATGTACAATGTACTTGCATTAAAGGAACTAGTACAGTGCCCGTAAGAAAAGTGTATTCCTATAAAAAAGTGGGAGGTTAAGCAGCTTTTTCATGGATGGCCAAATGAGGCTGTGTTTGAAGGTGGGACATCAGGGATATTTAGGTTTGTTGTGAAATTCGATATTCCAGGGTATAATTTTTTTTTTGTTTTTGACTATTTTTGATTTTGCCATTATATTTCACCTTAAAAACTATTTACTTGGTGTCATTATTTTCAGCACAACCTCACATGTGTGACTGTAGTTATTTCTTTATTTTGACATACTGTATTAACACAATGGACCTAAAATCACAAAAAAAAAAACCATAAAATCCGAGTAGAAAAAGTTAGATTTTTTTACTGTGAAAACCACAAATATGTTTAACAAACCTTTTTTTTTTTGTTTTACTTATAATGCAAATATAAATCGTTGTTTGCTAAATTTGTGCATACATTTTAAACATTTACGAAGTTATATGTAACTATTTACATTTAAATGCAGGCAATGCTCAGGTCTGCCTGTGCTCCTTCCAGCTGAATGAAGAGCTGCACTGCCTGCTCCACATTCAGCTTCTCCTCATTATTCTGACTCATTAAACCAAAAAACGACTCCACTACTCACTAAACACATTACACCAAACACTACATAACACACTAACTACACACTCCAAACACGAATCTCTCAACTCTCAATATCGCTGTCCAACTGTCGTTGCCTGTCAATCATCCGCCTACGTCCCTCCCACAACTTCCTGTTCCTCAACAACCAAACTTGCTGCTTGGACACTTTCGTGACAAAAGCCTGTTCTTCCTGCACCAGACACGAAGCAAACGTGACGGCAATGTTCACGAAAAAGCGTGGCGGACATTATTTACCCTAGGTCCGGTTTTGGACGTGCCGATGCGTCCAGTCCGTCGCCACGGGGATGGGCCGTGTAGCTAGCGGCTAGCAGCTAGCTGCTAGCTAGCGGCTTTGTTGTCTGCGCGTCTCCGGATCTCCTCAGACCCGAACAGACTCGGTCCGGACTCGTTTAATCTCATTAATCCACAGCAGTCAGTTTCGATGCACAGGACAGAACAGAACAGGACCGAACCGCCGATAAAATCCCGGTCCAGCTCGCACCGCTGCAGGTATAAATCCGCTTGTTTCTTCAGGTATGTCGTGGGCTTGAGCTCTGCAGTGATTGGCTCTGGTGCGCACGTGGCCACGGTGTGCAATGATTGGCTCTGGTGCGCACGTGACTGTGGTGGCTCCAGTGGACAATGCTCGCAAATTTGTAAAGCATTTATGAAATAATTTATTAACAGTATCATTGCAGTCCAAACAAATGCGAAATCGCACACCATTGAAACATGCAGCAGCCATGTTGTAAGTCTCAGGTCAGTCTGATCCTGATCTATAGAGATATTTGACAAACACACACACACACACACACACACACACACACACACACACACACACACAGACAGACAGACAGACAGAGATTCCTTGCTTTTATAGAGAGATAATTTGACAATTTGGGAGACATGCATATTCACTGTCATGCAGGGAGATGGATTAAAAGATTGTTTTTCTTAGGAAATGGATTGGAATAAAGGCAAAACAGCTGGTTGTCAAATTATGGTTTTACATAGGGCTTTGTGCCGGACTACTTCTTGGCAGGGAGCAGTAACATTGCTGGTTGCCTGGCAACTTCACGGGTGATGTCAAGACTTCAGGAAGTTGCTGCTCCTAGCCAAGAGATAGTTAGACACATAAATGCTAACACAACCGCAACAGTTAGT
The DNA here is from genome assembly GCF_900880675.1 of Sparus aurata. Lineage (NCBI taxonomy): Eukaryota > Metazoa > Chordata > Actinopteri > Spariformes > Sparidae > Sparus > Sparus aurata. The sequence continues at coordinate 10,387,357 of NC_044203.1, read as the reverse complement.
TTTACACTTTGGTTTTGTACAGATTAAACAGACGACATAATACATATTATTTATTGGGATTTGGAGGTGCTTGACGGTTATGCTAAGCTAAGAGAAGCTAAGCAGCTACAGGCTGTAGGCTTATATTTACTCTACAGACATTAGACGTCGGTCTTCTCATTGAAAGTAACTCTCGGGAAACAAACAGGCGTATTTCACAAAATAACACAACCAACCTTGCTGGTGCTTAGACAACCCTAGCTTCAAGTTATCAAGGGTTTCAGTGAAGCATGTAGCTCACTTTTTGCTTTGTAGTTGTGAACAGAGCCATTGATATGTAAATTGATGAAAACACCACTCAATTCATATCTAAGAGTCACTCGAAAAGCAGGCATAATGTTTGCAGAGCGCTTCTGTTAAATGTAACCCCAATGATGATACCACGTTTGTGTTCAAAATGTTTGCACACATCACGGTACCTGTGATGAACGTGGTATCCTGCCGCGTTGATGTTCCATCCGGGCTCCTTGGGGTCAGGAATCTTTGCTGTGTTGGCGATCAGATGCTGAACATCCCTCCACGTCAGCTCAGGACTGGGGCAAGAGACATGAAACAGAATATCATCAAACGCATCCTTCCTTCAGCCCGTGTTCTACACCGACTGAAACCACAGAGGAAGCACTTCAACTCTGATACTCTGGAAAGAAACCTGCAGGGAGCTCGACATGGACTCCAGCGCTGAAAGAGACTGTTTTATGGGGCTTGCAGCACATTCTATCAGGCACGCATGTAATGCTTATACTGTATTTATTGACACATAAACCGCTGCGATGAGACACTGCCATACTTTTTTACAGCAGGTCCTCTAGACATAAAAGCACCTGTTTAAGTCAAGCTTACAGTTTTTAATAATGGTGTCACTAAAACTGTGAATCCAACAAAGAATATTTGAGACTTTAACAAAAGAGCCTAGAGAGTCGAATGTAGAAAAAGTCTTCTTTTTAATCCCAGGCAGGGGAATTCTAATAGAGCGGACTCAAGTGTCATGTCAAGCAATATACTAATGGAATCCAATTAAGACCTTTAAACTGCGCCGAGAGCTGGAGGATATTAGCTCAGTTTTCTATAACAAAAGACCAAAGGGTCGTCAACGAGGGCTTTTTCAGGATATAAAAAGCATAAAGGAAATTGGGTTTTTCTGCTTTATCCACTCATTATTGTTCCCTAAGAAAATGAGTTGAATGGGGTATAAGAAAACCGCTTGGCCACCCATTCCGAACCGCCTCTCTGAGAAGATATGCCTCCACTGTTTGCCGAACATCTGTACGCATATATAGTCGTTTCTCCAGCACAGAGGAACGGAACAAAGGTAATTAAAGGTGTGCAACTTCATTTATTTCCCCCCATCATTAATGACATAACCGCAATACATCAATCACGTCTACTCGGCCGCGTTAAAGTATATCTTCTTATATCTACAGTTCAAAGGCGTGAAGAAAAGCCCCCTCGAAAAAAAAAACAAAAAAACACTAAATCACAAGTAGCCGCTTCATTATTGTGCTGTTGAGTGTCAGACATCTCAGGAAATATCAGGCGCAGATATAAACAGATGTATTCCATTCACGTATCGGGGAAAAAAACGAAGCAGAACAAAAGCGAGGAGAGAAGCTTTCATTAGCAGCATAAAACAAAACCCCGGCAAGCAGCGAGAGCAGGCTGACTAAAACAACATGATAGGAATAATACCAGTAACACTAATAATAGACGGATAGAATAAAACAAAACACAACGCACAAACAATTATTTTAAGCTTTGATTTCAAAGGGATTGGAGTGTGTGTATGTGTGTGTGTGTGTGTGTGTGTAGGGGGGAACAGGCTTTGTACTTTTGAACTGTTGCTGCTCACTGTGTGCGTCTGTGTGTATGAGTGCGCACTCTGTATTATATATTAGCAGCAGCAGCGTGATTTCTGTTGTGCGCACTCCCCCACCTCCATCATCAGCACCACCACCACCATCACCCCTCTGGTGGAATCAGAGAAACCCCCGCGGCCCCGGCTGGTTTGCATAAAGCAAACAAAATTAAATTTGCTTTGCTAAATCAAAGCATGTATGGTATTCCAAGCCGCTCTCTCTGGGACAAATTACTTCAAACGGCCTCCTTTGTATCATAACAGAATAAAAAAAAGAATCAGCCCAATCAGCGGCTCTCCAAAACCCTCGACTCGGGAATTAATTATTGAACCGAGGGCTTTTCTCCCTCCTAGCAGTCCGCGACACAGATCTATTTATTTTGGAAAAGTCGTTTTGCTCTTAAAAACACACTGTTGGCTGAGCACTCAGTTTACCGCTATCTTTCTCTCTCTCTCCCCCTCTTTCTCTCTCTCTCTCTCTCTCTCCCTCCCTTAATGTTTTCAGTCCTCTTTGCAGCACAGCCCCTGAAGGGACATGTGAATAGGTTTAGGCCACGAAATTAATCTGAAACCCCACGACCAGCATCCACCATAGTGCTGGTTAAACAGAAGTATTGCTTATGCTGTAATGGACTTAAGATGAACTGAGCTGTTAACTTGTGAGGTTTCTCTCACATAGAGGTGGGAGTTTTTCTTTCTTTTTCTTCTTCTCGGCACCAGCTCTTTGTATCAGCGTGAGACCATGTGTTTTCACCTCCTGTTGGTTTTTGGTTTGGCTGCAGGAAAGCATAAAACCACTGTTTATGGAATTTGGGATGCGGCACGAGTAGAAGATGATGATCCTAAGCGAAGGATCATTATTTCTACGACGTGTGATATGTTTAATATGAACATTAGTATCTGTGTTTCTAGAGACAAATTCTTTGGGCCAAATGATTTTTTTTTTTTATTATGGTGAACTGCTGAGCTCACGTGAAAAGAACAAAACAAAAAAAAAATCCTAAAGCTGAAATACATCATGTCATAGTGAGAAGATAGTGAAACACCCCACTCTGTTCTGAAAGAACTAGGGATTATTTTAATGTATCTTAAACTTATCTGCAATGTTTTGACAATCGATAAGTTGGCTTGCGTATTTTCTATGATTTATTTTTTCTAAAATCTGTCTAAAATGTCTTATTCCAGCTTGAGTGTGACTGTTTACTGGTGTCTTCACTACTCTGTTACAGTAAACTTATGTAAAAAACAAGACATAAAAGATGTCATCTTGGTATTCGGACACACCGACTGACAAGTGTTCTGACATTTCATAGATCCAAAAATCAGTCGTTTATCGAAAAAATATTAGACACTGAATGTAGCCCTAGTTGCAGCCTTAGTGTGTCTTGTGAAGTTGTTTCACTTCTTTTTGTTACTATGCATTATAAATGCAAAATGGTGACGTGATGAAATTGGACACTCTGGGCAATGTTAACATGTGCCATCCCCACAGATCTGTTCAACTAGCATAACTAGCAGAGTATGGAGAGCATTTTTGAGCCATTTTAAAGGTTTCACCACACACCTCCATACAAAAAGGACCAAACAATTCAACATTGTGCTTGCAGAAAAGGGGGTGTAAGCTTGTTCAGATGACTCGGCGGGTGAACTGCCATACTGTACTGCGGTGAGCTTCCTAGTTACCTGTCTGCCAGCTCGCTAGCAAGGCATCGGTGTAAGCGAGGAACAGTCGCTTGTCAAGTTCCAAGCTTGCGCTCTAGCTCATTCGCTAAACTGTCAATAAAGTAAATCTGCAGTGCTTCAAGGTACTGTAATGTCTTTGTTATATCAAGTCGTGTTTCACTGACTGCACACCATGCCTCTTTTGTAGAGCAGGGGAGGGGAGGGTTAAATAAATAAACAGAAGCTAATGTGATAGCTTCTTCGATTTTGGACATTCTGGCGTGTCACAATAGGAAAAGCATGTGTGCTGAGTTGCATTTAGCAGCTTCGGGATCTTGTGCATGCTGTGCTCACTGTCACAAGTTACAAGAGACACTTGACTACAGCAGAGCCATTAATCTTTTCTTACTATGATGAGACAAATGGTCTGCTTTAAATTACATTTCTTTCCATAAAAGTCAGCAAAATGACGTTTTTCTTTTTCCAAATGGTGTGAATTCACCAGTCGGCGTTTAACTCAAGGTGAAAGATTTGAACTGGTTCGCTTCACCTCTACATACAAATCCACTGATCACATGGATTCCATCAAAATGAACAGACTTCACTCCAAAATGCTGCTGTGGTTTTAAATGCTTGCCTGATCGAGACATTAAGCAAAGATGCGTCTTACAAACTAGCTCATCCATCAATCATCCAGTCCACTCATGCATGAAGGAGTATCGCAAAAACTTTTAATTTTGACAAAACCAAGTGAAGGCATCATGTCTCCTGTCATGTATCATCTCTCTCTGGGTAAGCTGTACTCATCACTGTAAAATTATAATTGCAGACGCTGAAGTATTGACAACGGCAGGAGGAATAGAACTGACATCACTGTTACAAAGACAATAAAATTAAAAAGCGCGTTGTCCAGCGCAGACATGAACACGACCGGCTCGCAGCTCGCAGGAGACAGAGTGCTACAATATATGAGCCTCCTCCAGACCCTCAGAGCCTTCATCCCCTCGCCAAGGCTCACAAAGCAGCACAGCAGCCGTCACAGTGAGCACACAACTGTTTACAAATCCCCAGTTAATAGGATCAGGCCTCATTGACTGAGCCGCTCCGATGTGTCTGATGTAATCTATTAGCTGTATGATAGTCAGTGTCTCAGCCCAATCGATAACCCTGGGCCTCCATATTGCTCCACTGTGGACTGTTACTCCTCTTTAGTGCTGCTTAGAATGCAGACTTAGTGACTATAAAGTGTGTGTGTGTGTGTGTGTGTGTGTGTGTGTGTGTGTGTGTGTGTGTGTGTGTGTGTGTGTGTGTGTGTGTGTTTGTTAGTTCAGGAATGCATATGTGTGTGCAGGGATTTGTGTCCATCCACTTATGAATTTCAGAGTTTTAGTGTTGGTGGGTATGTTTGTATGTGTATACAGAGACTGTATGTGCAATGCTTAATCATAAAACGTACACACTGTAGCTGATAGCTGGGCAGATGTTAATTCTGTAACACTTTAATGCATGAATCCATGTGGGTATTGTGGGTTTGGATGCGTGAACTCACTTTGTGAGGACATAAATCTCTTTACGCTGTCTCATTGTGGAGAGCATCCTTACATATGGGGACAAAAATTGAAGTCTCCATTAGTATAAATCATGACATGAGGGTTGATTCTTGGTTTAAGTAAGTTAAAGCAAGTAGTCATTATGGTTATAGTTAGGTTAAGACTTTGCAAAATGAATGTTGGTCTATGTAGTGCTCCCGAAAGTGATGGCGACACACCGGCACCAAACGCGACCCAAGTTATTTGTGCAACTGGATCGCATACAAAGTTATTGATAAGATGCGATCAGACTCCATTTTTGCATTGCGACTGATCTTTCCAGGCAGCTCAAAAGACACCACTGAGGTGATGCGATTCAAGCGATGACCTCAAAAATTGTTGAAAATATCAAACCCAAGCGAAATTTGCGTGTGACGCTGTGTCGCCAAAGAGTATCGTTGTTGACGTTCACACTGGAATCATGATATTCAAACCGCTGATGTCTTGATATTGAACATAAACAATAATGGATCAGAGGATAATAATCACTATTCATGGTCCTCTGTAGGCATGTATGATAACACATCTACTCGTACCAAGACATGGAGGGAAGTAAGGGAGAGAGTCAGACTACACGGTAAGTTCTGGAATTATGTCAGCACAGCATAGCTCTGATCGATCCAAACTCCATTCATTTTAAAAGTTGTTTGCCTGTCGACTGGCTGACAGACCTGACGAAGCATGAATTCAGGCTTTTTAAAAGGCAGCATTATGATGTTGTTATGTCGGCGTCCTTCTGATTCATTTATTGCAGTCAGATACCAGAGAAATCTCTTGATGTTGGGTTCATACCAATGCGCTGCAAATCAAACTTGCGCTTGTGACGTGACGTGAATATTTCCTTCGCGCTTGGTCTGAATGCAGCATGACAAATTTCCCCTCTAAGGTCATGCTTGGGTTAAAAACCAAGCACTATGCACGGTTAGGGCTGGGTTAAGTTTAGGGTTAGGGTTAGGCAACCTGGTGGTTATGGTGTGGGTAAGGCAGCTGGAGTGTATGTGCTTTGCTTTGTGCTAACATTTGTGCTGTACTGCAGTTTGTACGTGTGCAGAGTTAAATCATACAACATACATACCGTAGCTGATACTTAGGCAGACGTTAATTCTATAACACTTTAATGCATGAATGCATGTGGTGATTGCAGGTGTCTGTGTGTGTGCGTGTGTGTCTGTGTGCTGTGTAATTATGTTGACATTTGTAATATCCACGCACCTATAGATGGGCGAATTACTGTACACTGGTGCCTGTGCGTATTAATGGCGCTTTACAGTGGATGGCATGCCTGGAAGTGCATGTTCGTGCATCTGCGTGTGTGCGCTGTGTTTGTGTGTGTCGGAGTGTGTCTGTAGCTGGTGTAACTGGGTTTCCAATTAAGTTGAACCACAGGCCGGATCAATGCTAGTCCTCTGTGTGCAGGAATGAGCAGCCCTGGGCCCTCAGAGCATGCCCACGAATAATTTATCACTCACACTGGGCCCAGGCAGAGAGGAGGAGGAGGATGAGGAGGAGGAGGACGAGGAGAGGGAGGAGGAGACGGGGAGCGCAAGGACAAAGTGTCCAGCCCAGGGGAGAGAGCACGAAAGATGGGCAATCGAGGGGACAGAAAGATGAAGGGGTGACGAAAGAGAGAGAGAGATCAGGACCCAGAGGAAAACACTGTCAGCTCCCGATCATTTAGAAGAATCACACTCAACATTCTTTTCTGGTAAACAACCGCCGAAAAATGAAATTCTGTAGGGAGCACAAGCCACATAATTCTTCAACACACTGTACTGCATGTTTGGAAATGCTCTAAGTGGTGAGAAAGATGAAAATATGTCACATTGGATCAATTTTTTTTTTTAGTAATTGCCTTTTGCAAAAGAGGTATCAAGTCCATGTCATCTACTTCTAGTTTTAGGGAAGGTTCTGTAGATTTGATCACACATTTATTTCACTCTTCATTAATACTGCTTCATGTTGACTAATGTGACATTTGGATTGAATATCGTATAATCTCGTTTTCTTACAAATCTAACCAATAAAGGCAGAGTTTCATCAGAGCTCAATATGTACGTAAACAAAAAAGGACTCACTAAATATTGGTCACATCCTCAAAATTATACAAGAAAATGTATTTTTTTTGCGATTGTATTCATTGATTTACTCCGTAATGGAGACATGCGAGCAGATAGAAACTGTGGCAGCCTGCTAGTCGGACTACATTTCCAGTTGGTTTTCATTTTCCTGTGAGATTTCGAGCCGGTGGCAGAAATAAAAGAGCATAGTAGAAGCAAGGGTTATACAGAACAAATCTAAACACAGATGGTGTCATCATTCTATCGCCATTATATTGTGCAATCAACATTTTTACTTTATAATGATATGTTGAAGCGAAAAAAAGACAGTTTTCTGGAAGACAGTTTTGTTTGACTTGTCTCCGCACCAACACAAACCTTAGTATTGACGCATGTTACAGTTTATTAGCAACACATTTTCACACAGGTGGTAGAACGACGAAAATGCATTTCATTAAGCTGACAGATGACTTTTCTGTATCTGTTCTCAACAGCATACCATAAAACATGAACTATGGGTGTATTTGACAGATTGAATGTGATGCTGCGTCTGATGTTACGAGATTGATGCATTACACCCTGTAAAGCATGTTGATGTATTAGCATCTTTACTTGCAGTAAGAGGTTACACATATCTTAATTAGTACCACACAGACTTAACATTATAGAACAACTGGTGTTAGATCACATTGCTTGAAATAGTTTCCATTTATACGTGAGCCATCATCAGCTTATACTCAAATCAGTGATAATCCCTTTCTTTTCAGCCAGAAGAGATCGATGCATTCACATTCTTCCTGGTGCTTTCCGTACCGAAGCTCAGCGTGTCCAATAGTCTCTTCAGTGCATGTCCACTGTTCCTTTCTCTTTATTTTGACGGAAACTGAAGAAGACATCGCTAATAGTCGTGCTTGTTAGTCAGCAGGGTATAATGTGTTGGTACACGACGAGCAGCAGTTTAAACCCCAACGTCTCATCCCAGGCAACACATCTTCTGCTTGGACACTTCGCATTTAGATCTTCTGCCGAGCCACATCGCAGCTTTAGTTGAAAGGCAGGACAGCCGACACACATGTGGATATACATTTACAGAGAGGCACATGAACACCCACATGTACTGTAGAGGCAGACACACAGAGCAGGAGTTAAAACAGACATACATACATATAAAAATGCATATACATATATTAACACCAGAAGGCCACCACCCACTGCGTCATAACTGGAGAACAAATCTCACGTACGTCCACAGAAACGCACACAAATACTCACAGAGACACACAGAACAACAACTGCTTCACAACTGCTGCTCCACGCACATCCAAACTGTCCCCACCCGGTGGAGTGTCAGGGTCCAATGTTCCCGCCGTCTCTGTCCTCAGTTCGTCTCTATTAATCTCATAGTAGCGAGGCGTGGACTGGTAAGACGCTCCGCATCGCTCTGTAATCTTCTCTTAATGTGCTGCACTCTAAGCCTAAGTGAACCCATTTGGAGTGACTGTGAGCAGACTGAGATTCCTCCCATGTTATCTGAACAAGTGTTACTAATGGGTTTATCAATTAGGCCAAGTCCAATAACTGCATGCCTGCAATCTTCTTTAAATACACTCCACCGGCGTAGCCCTGATTTCTGTGGTTAATGAGTACATGTGTACACACACACACACACACACACACACATATATGTTATGTGTGTGTGTGTGTGTGTGGGGGGGGTGTGTTTGCGATTTTAAGACCAGTTTGGAAGTGTATGTCTTTAATTCTGTGTCTGTGCAAGGGTGTCTAAGCTTGTGTGTGCATACTGTAAGTGTGTGTCTATGACTGATGCAGCACTATGTGCTCATAACACACAAATTATAGATCCCTGTGAGAGCGACAAGCGTACTTATACTGTTGGCAGGTGTTCATAAAATAAATGCTGTAAACGTTGTGCATGTCTGTCTTTTTTTGTAAAAAAGAGAATGTTTTCTTTCCCCTGAACGTACTGTACCTTTTGTTTTTTGTGTATTGTGCACTCCACCCCGATATGGGCAAAATAATGATAATTTTTTCTCATTTTATAGACGTCTCTGGTCTTTGATATTTTTTATCTTACATAAAAATATGATGTTACATTTTGTCCTGGCATACAACTTGGCTTTACGTCATCTAGTTGATCTGCATAGAAATATATCATTGGATGCATGTAAATTGTGTGCCGGTCAACCTAAATTTGGTGCATCGATGCAACCAGTGTAAAAAGTTAGCTTGCAGCCCTATAATGCATGGTAGCTTATTGTTGGTCTAAATCAGTAAAATCCTCACAGTTGTCTTTTGTTTCCTGAGAGGACTGGTTGGAATCCTTTCAGTGAGGCACAGCAGAGTATGACGGGCAGAAAACGATTAAAAAAAGAAACCGTTGACTCCCACATTATCCAGGGACCAGATTAGATTATGTAGAAAGGCTTGCCTAAAAACTTGAAGGGTTACTTAAAGGGAATGTTAATATAAGTATATCAGTGACAAAGCATATACGCTGTATAGCCAAGCTCTCTATGTATTGTGCGGGAGGTCACACATGCCAGTGAACTTCAATGCATTACAAATGAAAAACATAAGTGCAGGAGATGCCCTCACTGAGTGTGCATGCTCAAGTTAAGACCAATTAGAGCGAGTGGATTCACTTTTCCATGTACTCTCCCCTCTGAGATCACCGGCTGATTACTCCCTTAACTCCCCACAGAGAGCGCTCCATACATCGTTTCTCTTCATTCATTTAACGGACGCAGGCAGAAAGAGGAAGCAGAAGAAGAATTGAATTAATTATTATCAAGCATTTTGTGTTGGGCAGATTGGGGCTGCATTGCATGACTTTTTATACTGTTTCAAGTCCCAGATGAAATTGTCATATACTGTAGATAATTCAATATATAAGAATAAGAATAAAAATAAGAATTCTCTTAATTTTTTATTTTTTATTTCATGAGATCCATTTATTTACCACTGTTATTTAAAGGTCATCCGTCATATTTTCCATTAATCCATTAACAACCTGTATTAACAAAGATAAGTCATGTGTCTTTGGTTAATGCAAATGGCCCATTATCAGTCTACATGGAGTAAGCATGGAGCACTAGAGCCAGAGTGGGTGACTTTGATCTCTCCCGCTGCTAAATCGCTGAATTGACCAACAGGTTAAAAGAGGTTGAAAGATTATTTAAACATTTTATTGCTGCTCTCTGAGAAAACGAAAGGACTGCCAAAAACAGTTCACCTGACGACAGTACAGGACGACTGGGGTTAAGGGGGAGACAATCCATCTTTTCAGGCAGACAAAATACACTCAGCGGAAGCAGGACGGGATGGACAATAACATGGACATCTGCAGGTGCACAAATGAGGTGGAATCACAGTAGAAACCAAACGTTCGGCTCCATCCGAGCAAATTCGACGGACTGGATGAATGGATGGACGGGGGGAACGGAGATAAAGTGACAGAGAGGCTGACGCGGTGATAAAGTGAACAAACAAACAGTCAGAGACAGAAAGACTGACAAACGGGATGAGCGAAGAATTGATTTACTCTGATGGTTTGCCGGACAGGCGTCAAGACGGATGGATAGAGACAGATGGAGACAGACAGGCCAACACAGTGTCAGAAAGACAGATAGACCATGACACCCTGACACGGCCGGGGCAGCAAAACACCGCAGGGTAACAAAGACAACAACACACTGTACGCCATTTTATATCAGCCATGCGCGTGGCAGTGACAACTATTCCCGGCAGAAAATCTTCACATCATACTGTATCAGAAATGACAAAGATGATTCGTATCCACGTCTGTGCAATTTCATAAACATTAAGTATCTTATCACAGTGTGATGAGATGCCGTGGAGCTCCAGTCACAGGGTTTGCATTTTTCCAATCTGCTCGCTTTTTTGACAAATTAAGAAAAGATGAAGCCAAAGATTGCAAGAAAACTTTGAGCATTTCTCATTAGACACAGAAAGGCTTGCGATTCTGGAGAGTGTGTAGCCGCACGACGAGAAAAAAGGGAGGTGGAGATAATAAAGTGACTGACAGAGGGATTAAATCTGTAATCCAATAACCACATATAACAAGTGAATGTACAGTGAAAAGATTATATGTATCAATAGACCTGCAGGTGTGTACAAATACAGCGCGTCTTTAAAGCACACTTTTTAAACTGACGTGTGTCAGTAGTGTGTCTAGCTGTGAGCTGGATTAATTAGACACATTCGATTAGATCAGTATTAGACTTATTATCAGGTCCGTGAGTCTTAGGTTGAAGTCAGCTAGCTAAAAGGCTCATGATTTCGATGCTAACATGCTGATGTGTGGCCGGTATAATGTTTGCCATGTTTGCATGTCAGCATGCTAACATTTGCTGATAACCACTGAACAAAGTATAGCTCAGTAAATGTCATTAGGTCCTTAATCAAATACATCAGATACAGTACGTCTGTCCATTCAGACAGATCCCCCCCACAACATGGCTTGTGACCGGCCAATCACGACTCTTTATCTAATGTGGTGCAGGTTTAATGCGATGATTGAGAAGTGTCACCCGCACAGATTTGAAAAGTCACGTGTCATACGTTTTCGCCGCTCTCATTGGTTGCAGGTCTATGCAATTGCATCCAGTATGCAGGTCCACCCAGTCTGGGGATGTTTGACGATTAATCCTTCATCCATCAATCGCTGTTTTCACCGACAATCAGAGATGGGCACAAATACACCAAAATGTGCCTTGCTACAAATTACAAATACTGGCTTATCACATATATCAAAATAAAATACAAAATAGTGATGTGAAAAAGTAAATTCTATCACAATACGAGTAATTTATAGTTTACAAAACAACATTCTATACTGCAAACTGATATTATTACACTACAGCCATTTGGTAGCCTACATATGGGTTAAAGATTGAATAGTGACTGATTAAATAATCTAAATACATTTGTGTAATTTAGTTTATCATTCAAGTATCTTCACGTTTACTTGATCTGTTCTTCCAACACATTTCATACATCATTAATGATTAACTGATCAACGATTGTTCAGGCAGCCGACTATAAATTATAGACACTGCTTAAAATTTGCATCTCACCAAACTCAGATCAAACTGTCTAACTAGGCAGTGTTTATCAGATATGAATCAAGATTCTGTCACTGTAAAGCCTACTCCCCGCCAACTTGCTGCCTCGAATGTTTTCAGAACAACATTTTAGTGTACTGCTTAACTGTTATTCGACAAAGTTGGTGACCGGGCTGCCACTTTTCTTCTTTTTTTTTTGTATTTTGTTTGAAAACAGACCAAAGACCGGCCACGTCACATGTTTTGTTGCCCTTATGGTTGTATGTCCATACAGTTGCACCGACAGGCATTTTAGTCTTTTCTGATAATATTCCCCATGAAAAATCAAAGCTGAACGCATAGGTTCCAGAATCATACGCATTTGCAAATGAGTTTTTGCTAAGGATTCAGTGTCCGGGTAACTATGGGTAATTGGACCAAATTTTCAACAGTCATTCTGGAGCATTCATTATCTGGGTACCATCGGCATCTGTTCCAAATGTCATGGATGCTGAGATTTTCTAGCCTGGGCCAAAGTGGTGGATCGACAGAATGAGCGACAGCTATTATGGCTAAAAGTCCCACATCAACTTAAACACGAAGAATTGATGGAGACAGGCTGGGGTGACGACGAAACAAACATGTTGCCTTGTGACCCCTTCAATGAAGCAATGATGTCCGTGGTGTGAAGGATCTCTGCTTGCAGAGATATATTTATCAATCTTTTCATGTTTTGTTCCTGAGGCCTGAAAAGATGTTCTTATCCCTTAAGTTAATCTCGGGAGCCCTTGGGATGTTTGGAGGTGGGGAAACACTGCTTTAACCTGATTTGGTCTGAGATCGTCTAAACGCTGTTCCGGAGAATGAACGACAAAACAACAATTCTGGAAACATTTCAGTGGGATGAAAATACAAAGACATATGTCTCTGTAAAGAAAAATACTGCTTAGGTGCTCGTGGATCCTATATACGAGGCAGGTTGTTTCATGATGAATGGGGATCAGAGAGGAAAAACTCTGGGCTTGCATGTGTGAGCGAGAGAGAATGGCAGAATATATGAGTGTGTGATTGTGTGAAATGTGGGAAGAAAGAGTGAGCCGCGGAATGAGCAAGTGTGAGAAACAGAGAAAGAGAGAGAGACCCAGGAAGATACGCAGGCAGAGAGAGAGAGAGAAAACGCAGCTCCATAAAGACGTGAGCTGAATGCCGCTGATCTGAGCGAGAGAGGTGATATATAGTTTAGTCAGTAGCAGCGGGTCACGACAAAGCCTTTAACAGTAATGTCCTGGGAGTCGCCTCGCCCAGGGGACCCGCGCTCCATTTTACAGCCAAGCGACTGAGACTGAGGCGCTGTGGCATGACAGCTGGAGCAGTAAAGCCGGCCTCTACTACCATCCATAACATGAAGGAGGCGTAGACGCCGCTGATACCACCACAAAACACCAGGCCCGAGGCCACACCGACAGCTGGCGAGTTAAGAGGGATGAAGAAAAAGGGGGCTTGGGAAATGGTAGGAAGAGGCAGACGAGACAAAGGACGGAGAGAAGAAAAAGGAGCGAGGAGATATATTTGCAGATGCAGACAGAGGAGAAGTAGATGATCTACATCAAAGGAGGGACGGAAAAAAAAACAAACAGGGAGAGGGAGGAATGGGGTGGAGAGACAAGGCACAGCCCAGAGGTGCAGGGCGCAGAATGTAAATGTAGAAATTCTTTCAACAGTCTTAATGTCAAAACGATTTGACTCGACGACTGATATCTAACATGTTAAATAATAACAGTAACTGAGCAATTGTTTCAGTTATTCATAAAGCAAAAATTACAAAACACTGGCTCTTGTCAGGTGGACAAAAAAAAACATATCTGAAGACATCAGCTCAGGGCTCGGAGAAACTGTGATGGGCATTTGCCATTATTTTCTGATATTTTACTACAACAACTACAGTGTTTCCCACAGGATGATAATTTAGTTGTCGTGGTGGTTGCTGATGGTGCAGATGTGATGGTGTGTTTTGTGATGCCACGATGCGTTGCAATGTGGCGTTTGACGTGCGGACTGTGATGAGTTCAATAGTAAACAAATGTTTATGAAAAAACTCCTTTTGGCCTATAAGGCGTTGGCCTCGTACAGTTTATGGTGGTCTTTGGCTCCTGAATCTTTAATCCAGGAACCTCGTCTGGGTTGGCTTGTCATCAACCTTAATTCACCTCTAAAACCTGACCAGCAGTCATTGATATGGCCGTAATTGTTCACAATTGTCTGATTTGTCTAGAATTTTTAATCCCATTTAACTAAAACAAAATATACACATATAAACATATTTTGAACAACCTTTGAAGCAAGATGACTTTCTGAATGAGCTGATCAGCTGTGTACTGTCACAAGATTCATATACCTAAGTAAAGCCAATGTACAGAAAACTCTGAAAAATTTACTGCACATGTTTACCACTTTACTGCACAAAACAGGAGGAGGGCGCTGTGATATTCTGAAGATCTTACAGCAACAATAGCGGCCCTGTTGTGCTGAGGTAATTAGGAGCAGTGGTGCTTGAGATATTTAAATTTGGACCAAAGTGCTGGACTGACTGACTGATATACAGACCGACACTGGTGTGGCTAAAGCCAGGCTTCTAGTGGGCCTAATAACCCTAAGTCGGAGCTCTAGTCTTCTTGAGCTGAACACTTTATGATGTGTACTACCAAGTTAGATTTGGATTGATTTACAGCAAGAAGGGACACAACTTTACTGCACAGAATAAGGGATGGGTGCTTTGCTTTTTGGAAAAACAAGGATGAAGATTTCCCTGCAACAGCACATACTGAACTAAGGTGATGGGAAAGTAACTTCTAACAAAGTTGTGTTCTTTAGAGAAGACAACGTGTTAAGGGGGTGAACATAGCAAAGAACCATTTGTAAATATGAGACTAAATGACACTGACAACATCATTGGAAGAAAATGGAGCCAATCAATCATCACAACCACGACAAGAAATCAAAGTAAACATCACGCAGCTGGGGACTGCCGCCCCTCAGACAGTAAGCATACACATAGCTGACATGTTCCTGAGTAACACACTGAGTAACTACGAGTGTCAACAAAGCGCCACATTTATTGTTGTAGTGTTCCTGGAAGTATGAAATATGACTTGGTAGATGGGCACTCACTTTACTTCCAGTGCAAGAGCCAGAATCCCTGCAGCAATCGGAGCTGCGCTGGATGTTCCTGGAAATTGTGTGACGCAGCCATCCTCAATGTTGGTCACCGTGACCTGGAGAGAAAAAAAAAAAAAGATACATTAATATATTACTAGATACAACTATGTAGATTAGGGCTGTCAAAATAATACTAATACTGAAGAACTGCACTACTGAAAAGCCAATCACAGTGGATTGCAATTAACAGCAACTACTACGTTAACATTTATTTATTTTTTTTCCTGAGGCTAGGTCCTTCTTGTTTATGCTAAAAGAGTTATCAATGCTTGAAAAATTTGGCAAGCAATACAATGGCCTGTAACGGTTTAAAGTCAAGGAGGATCAACACTGACTGTCCTGACCCAAATGAAAATTTGAAGCTCTCATTTTGGCATGAATTGTGTTTTTTTTACTTTTGTACCCATTTCGTAGGTACGCCTGTTGAATTATACGTTAGCATGTTGCATGGTTAATGCTGCTTCCCTCTGGACTAATGTTGTAATACTTAGAAAACTTGGTTGGATGCTGGTGGCTGCTTTTTGTTGAACTTTATACTGCAGCACTAGCTCAGCTGGCCCGAGCTTTGTTGTTATACAGAAGCCTGTTTTGCTTTGTACCTGTGTGTGCATGTTTGTTGTTGCTGTAAATCAATTTACTTGATAGAAATTCCCTCAAGTTAACAATATAGCAACATGTGAAAATCAAATGCTCAAAATCCAGGAATTCACTTGTTTGGCTAAGTTGTGTTACTTTGATCAACAGCTAGCTTGCCCACACCATAAAACTGTAACTTTAGTGGCCTGCTAGGCGGTAAGGCTATCAGGCTATTATACCAACTTATTCAATTTATTATAACTGAAATAATTTGCAAAAACACACGGACACACACACACAAAATGTAAGCACCAATACTGCGTTTTAGAATCTCCCTAGATCACCGCAGGGGGAATTGCTTCACCACGACAGCTCTTATGTAGATGTCGTAACAGTACACGGAGTAAGGAGATGGATGCATTGTGAGCTGTTCTATACAACTACTCATCTGAAACTGATTTCTGTGGGAGGTATCTGGAAAAGATGCAGCTCTGCAGCAAACGGAGCCAGCAGAGTTCCCACACTGTAGCAGCTACTGTATCAGTACCAGGTTCTTCTTTCAGTCACAAGCCACGTCTACACAGTTTTACAGTGATGATAATTAAAAAAACAACTTGTGTCGAGGCTGCCCACCCCCTAATGTGAGGTGGAAAAGGGCAGGCCTCTCAGCAGACAAAGGTGATATCACACTGATAAAATTGGCCGTTCTGTTTCTGTAGCCCGGAGTTGGTGTTATGTTTCTTCTTGGCTTTCCACTGCTACCTCCGCCATCAACACCTCTGCTTCTTCCTCTCCCTTTCTCAGCCACTACAGCCCTGCTTTACCTCCAATTAACACTCGTTTGCTTCTGTGTCTGCATGCGTGTGAGTGTGTGTGTGTGTGTGTGCGCCCAGCAGTCACCTAGGTCATTTGGCAGGCCTCTATAAATATCACACCAGTGGCTGCTCTTTAACAGGCTTCTCACAGCCCACAGGAGCCAAAGAGCAGGGCTGCTGGCACACGCACACACATATAGGACCTCATTAATGATAAACACTGTTGTTAGATGTGTTAGGTGGTACACGCACAGTAACCAGAGGTAGTGAGCCTCCCACGCTGGACCCTGTGAGAGTGACGGCCATCACACCGGGGCAGGGCTCGCCGAAGAGGGCGGGCTTCCCCATTTGAGAGATGGCGCCGATGGCAATGTTGTAGATGGAGTTAACATAACCGTCTGCACCGCAGTGGTCTTGCAGCCATCCGCCATTACCTGCCGCCCACACAAAGATGCTGCCCTTCCCACCTCGGCCCTGACAACACAAACAGAGGGACGTCAAAGTGAAAGAACAGGTGAAAAGTGATTTCATAAAGAATGTTTCCATCTAGCGGTCAGCAGCGCATTTCAAATATCACACGGGGACAAATATATCATGCTGTGTATATTTACACAGGGATAAAACATAGGATGAAAAGAAGGATTCCTTTGTGCAGAAAAAAAAAATCAACAATTTCAATTCTGTTTTCAGTTATTTGAAATGCTGAAATCTGCACAGTGCAGATGGACAAATGCAGAGGCACAGCTATTTCATACTTCTATTAATTCACACAAGTGAACTAATGAGTAGAGATCTAAGGGCCGTACTAAATAAATACATATATGACAATATAATTAATTATTAACAATATTAGATAATTCTTAATTCATTTAATATAACTGATACATTTCTATTTAAATCATTCTTTAATTATTCATGAATTTGATCGTTTTAGTTTTAGCTCTTAGAAGGTTCATACAAAGGTTCATAAAACTCTGACAAAAAGTCAAGGCTCAGATTTGAGATACACATAAAACATAAAGATAGGTCCTATTCAATATATTCTAATGATTAGATTGTTATTTTTTCATGATGAAGTGTAACGCAGGAGTCCCTTTTTATAAAGCACAAAAAGGGAATCCATCAATTATTTGGAATGAATTAACACAATGGGACTCTCGAAAAATATCCAAACAAGTTATATATTCGGAAATAACACCTATAGACTGATGGACAGATAACTTAATATGAGACAAACCAATTTTCAATATTTCTAAATCCCCCTCTAATATTGAATACTTGGTTTAAGCAGTCATTGTGTAAATACATTTAAATCCATCCATATAATCCTAACACTCAACATTCTGTCCTTCCATTCTCAGCTCCACTGTCAGTGTGGATGTCTGCTGTCCCTCCGACAGACAGCAGCGTGAACTCGCAGATGAAAGTGAAGTGAAGCCGTGCCTTTTGAGTTCCCAGCCGAAGGGCCTGCTCTGTCAGGCTTTTCGGCCCGTCCAGTGCGACTCCGTTGTCCGGCGGGCCCCAGCTGCAGACGTAGATGTCGATGAAGTGGATGTTGAAGGTCAGAGCTGTGGCCTCCATGGCATCAGTGACATAGCTGCCCAGCAAGCGGATACCTGGACGGATTGAAAAGGTCAGAGAGAATCCGGAGGAGGGCTTGTGGGAAAAAATAAAACAAAAACTGACACTTATATAGTGGGAAAAAAGCATTCTGCCTGCAGGTGCTGCTTAAAAACAGACACGAGGATTCTGTTTATCATGTTGTAAGAGATAACTGTATTTCCTATCTATCTACTAAAAGTGAAGTAACAGGGCTATGGCACAATACTTGGTTTGGACACAAACAGCAGCTGGCCAATAGTAGAATCTGCTCCTGGTGACTTCTCCATTTTTCTCTGTTTCCTGTATGTCATTGGTGCGCATCTATTCTGCATCTGCTTCTTTGCTTCATCTCTGTATGAATTCATATCGCTGTATGAATTGCATCACTGTCTGTCTCGGTGTCTGCTATATTCTTACTTTACGCCATTTGCTCTGTTGCTGGTTGTGATGATGAAAATGTCAGAGGCTAACTCTAACCAAGTCATTCTTTCTACAATCTACATGAAGGTAACGGCAGTAATCTTGCCGCTGTCAGCTGGAAAATTAAATTGCATGATAATTTCTAGCTTTAGTTTCTTCTCAGTATTGTTAACTGGTACTAGTTTAGCAAAAGCTGTCTGGAAACAAAGATCTTTCAGTTTCAGCTTGCGAAGATTAAACATCTAATAAAGTGACTATATGGTAAAAGCAACCTTGCTGGTGATCATTCTGTTATTTCATATAGGCCCCTAATACATTGCAGTGACAACATTGCATGCAATTCTTGCAATATGACTGCAGCCTAGGTTGCCATGCACTGTTTCTATTTTGACATCGGTGAATGACAGAACAGCTACAGCAGAGAAAAAGCTTAGCTAAGTCGTTTCTCCTTTTCACCTCCAGGGAGCCCAGAGGGCGTCACTCTAACTTAGTTCTACACTATGAAAGTTGAGAATGGCAGCCAAAACAACATCACAATATGCAGTGGGCATATGCAGAATGGTTCGCATGGATTACTTCACATGAGGAAACATTTTGTTAGTCCAGTGCGGAAGATTTGAAACAGAAAGAAGCAGAGGTTCAGGCTGCAGTAGCTTCTCCTAGGAGGAAAACATACTTGTCCCACTGGTGTGTGTGTGTGTGTGTGTGTGTGTGTGTGTGTGTGATGGCAATGTTCACTTCACTCGACTAAAGACTACTTGAACCTGTTTTTAATCTGTTATTACTTTACAGAAGCCAAAAATAATGCTTAAAAACACATTCTCAAGCTCAGAAGAGCCGAGGGGAACTGCAGAGTACAGTGACTGTTCTCCGGGGATTTGTCGATATGAGTGACACCTTTAACATAAAAGTAGTCATGTGATCCATAATTAAAATAAAAAATGTTGATAATGGCATCTTAAAGAGTGCCTACCCTGGCTTATTCACTGCTGACGGTAGTACACAGCAGACCCCCGGCGAACATGAATATAAATAACATTAAGTAACATTAACATCTTTTGAAAACAATGCATTTTTAACTGCCTTTTTGCAGACAGGACAACATGTTTACCAGTGTTCTGTTCTTCCTCCATGTTCTTCACCTCCCATACAATGCTCTCCTCCCCAACACATATTCATTCACTTTACACTTTAAATATATCCATGTCTATGTAGCGTCCAGTTAATATTTCCTCTCACTAAAGAGAATCTAATTGAAGAGCCTTTTCAGATTAAGTGTAATTGTGAGTTTCCAACTGAGGGACACTTTCAGATGAGTTTGTCTATTCTACTAATTGTCTTGCATAATGTGCTTGCAAATGATCAAAATGTATTTCAAATGAAAAGGCAAAAACATCATCAGGCTTACTTTGCCTTTCTTTGTATTGATTCATCACATTCACTGTGTGTACCCTTTCAAAACAACATGACACCTAACAGGACGACATCAATTCACGCGGAATTTCATGTAAATTTTACCAGACAGAAGAAAAAGAGAGGTAAAGCTCAGTCAATCCTCTTTGTCAGACAGTGAGCACAGGGCTCAACAGCGCCCAGGAGTTCGACATGCATCTTTCATTTAGGTCTTGCCCCTTCATCTTCCGCGCGCCAGACTCTGTTTATGAGTCAGGGTAAAATAGACTCGGCGAGGTGAAATTAAGGCTAACTGTGGAAAGAGATTCCTGGTCTTGCCTCATGCACTGTTTTCCTCTCTTTCTGTCAATTCTGCAGGAGGCTCTCATCAGCCTCTGACAAACGAGCCAGGGGCGAGGGGGTTAAAGCTCACAGAGCAGGGTTCAAATGTCAGAGTTCAACCGAGGGATTTCTCTGTCCGTCCTCCATGTTTCACGCTGATGACACTTCTGTATGAAATTGGTTTCGAAGCCTTCAGATCTGAGAGCTGTGGAGAATCTTCTCACTCAAACATCATGTACTCCTCCTCATTAACTTGTGGTTTAGTGTGTCCTATAAAAATCTTTGATTTCAAAACAGAAAAATCTTCTGTAGTGGGTTCATTCATCCCTCGCCTATGTTACAACCAACACTAAAAAAAGCCATTACCGGAGCTCCCACTAAGAAACGAGCTGTTAAATAGGGTCAGCACGGCTCTGTTGCATTCACACAAACCCAACGCCATACACGTACATGTGAAATGCACAATATATCTGCATGTGAATGTTTACAAATGACATACTATCTCACCTTTTTTCTATATTTCACCTATTTCTCTGATCAAACCAAAACTCCATCTTGAAGACTTTCAAACAGATCTCATGTCATCCGTGCAACCTCTTAGTTTCAAGTACAGTTAATGAGTCCTTTTTCAGCTGTAGTTTGGCACCAGACATACAACTAAGACTGAATAACGCTCTAGCAGACTGGGAGACTACAGTCAAAATAAAACAACAAATATTTTCTATAATTTTCAGCCAAATTTTAGAAGGCTTATGCTTATAACCAACAAGCCATACAATATTAATTTCCATCCAAACCAAATGTGGCTCTTCTCCTTTGATTTAGCATAATTTGCCGTGTCACACCAAGTTGTAAAATGCAAGTTTTTCCTATCAAAAATGATTCAACATGAAAGAAAGTGCTGCGCTGGACACGATCATTTTTTTGGTTTTTTGGAACGGCGTTTGCAGCAGAATGTGGGCCAAAAATATGAGTTTGAATTATTAATTTTTGAATTAATCCATTGCATTTTGTTCCACTGTTTGCTGAGCGACAGATAAATAAGGCCAGGTTCAAAGCATCCTGTAACAAACCTCATTTGATTTCCTGAGGGAACTGAGATATGATTAATAATTTGCCACGTGCCTCTTTATTTTAAAGACACAAATCAAGCATTTATTGTCTGGATTTCAGTTGCTTTATAGATTACTCCAAATGGAAGTTGGTGCTTTTTTTGCATTATCCCACAGTTGTATTTACTGCATAAAAAAAGGATGAGTGGCCAACTACAAGTGGTTTTGAAAATGCCATGTCTTGGCCACTGCAGTACACCCACAATGCACTGCCTCCCACTGTCTCGATGATGCTGCATTGTTTTGCTCACCTCCGATCTTGGCATTGAAGGCGATGCCCACACCACAGTAGGAGTTGTTGGCCTCCATGGCAACTTCCCCTGCACATCGGGTACCGTGACTGAAGCAGAGGGGGAATAAGATGTTAGCCACACACTGAGACAGAATATGCAGAGATGGGTTTTTCAGTTTTTTGGATGTGTTGACCTGAGCACACCCCAAATTAAGCCTGGACGACCATTTGCATGCAGCACATCCTGATTTGAGGACTCTAACAGACAAACACTGAGATGCTGGAGACTGCAGCTTAAAACAAGGAAAACACTCTGCAGCTGATTTGCTGTCGTCTTATTTATTTTTCAACCCTACACCTCGCGTATGTAACTTACTACTACATTTTCTAAAATCTGTTTCACTTATTTAGCATTGCATGTATAAAAAAATATTTATTTATAAAAAATCATTTACTATGATAAGAATGACAGATTTACTACTGGAAATTATTAATAACTTATTTCGTAAATAAACACAAACCCAGATAGCAAAATTGCTGCAGACCAGATCTGGCCCACGCCAGATTCCTTCATCTGGCCCACATACCGTGTGGAATGATGGCACCCGGGTAAGCCATGCTACGGCCTGCTTTGCCTTTGAATACAATGTTTCACTTCCAATGTTAAAAGAGAAAAGGATTGAAGGATTAGAACGAGCCACTGTAACGCTGTCTTGGGTTACTTTGGCTGGAGTTGTAATGTTTTAATGTAAACTACACCGAATTCAATAAGGAGCAGGACAAAACTGCCATCGTTAGCATAAACAGTCACTGAGGAACCACTACATGTATCACGAATGGGGCTAATTGTTTTTAAAGCTGTGAAATGCATTTAACTAATGAAATGTGCCTAGGTTCCTAGCCTGCTGTAACATAAGCTAATTACCTGGACATGCAAACGTTTGCATCCTACAGCAGAAAGGATAAATACACAGTTTAATCAATTTCTTACACCTTTTTTCTGGTGTGTTTTAATATCAGAAGGCCAGTGAAATTAGCCCGCTTATGGACCCTCCAAATAAAAGAAGCATAGCACGACAGTCAATACCTGTTCTCTTCATCTCTGACAGGCATGGGATCATGAGACAGACCGTGCGAAGCAACCAGGTCAAAACTCGCGAGGGCTTCCTGCAACCCAGACAGAAAACAAATGGAGAGCAGTGTAACACAATGTAGCTCTCAGAGCAGAACATCAGAGCGACACGACAGGAAATGAAGGAATCCCGCGAAGAACTCCCGATACTGCCACTTGAATTAGCCTGTCAACATATTTCTTCTGACTGACGGCAATCACTGTCAGTGAGGAGGTGCCTGTGACTGTGTCTACGTGTGTCTCTGCATGGTTTATGTGCGCCTCATAAAAGTGAGCATGTTTGAATGACTTGTTTGCCAGTGTATATAGGCATAACGGGAGGAGGATGTCTTGGCAGCAAATGGTACAAGAGCAATTATGTGCATCTCTCTCTCTCTCCCTCGCTCTCTCTCCAGCCAGGCTTATCCATGCCAGACAATCTGCTCTGACAAAGTACAAGTTGGCCTGCGTGCTTCAAACTGCCTATAGGATTATATATGACAAGGCAGGAGCAAACAACACTGCCACTCCACATATGCTTTATGGTCAGCCAGTGTAACACCAGCCTAAATGAATAAAACAGCTTCATCACTGTACGAACGTTTTATTGTCTCAGGTTTTAAGTAATGGAGGAGAGGGCCAGCTTAGGAGAAAGTCAATACACAGATTTCAGTCTAATGAAAATCCCAGCGCGTTTGTGTAAGCAAACAGCACTGACGGAAAACTGCAACCTCGTGAAAAGACAACTTAATCAGAGCAAACATCGATGATCTACTGCGTGCGAGATAACGAGAATGATAATATTTCGCCGCCCAGTTTAAATGAGATTTGGCAGGGATCTACTGTTCATCGCATTTCAAGTTTACTCACAAAGTTCTTCTCGAGGTCCTTGTTTGCGTGATCTACACCTGAAAATAGAAAAAGAAAACATGAGTCGATGATTAAACTATGAGCGGGATTGTTCATACTAGGAGAGACCGAGACACATTCGATATTCTAGACAAAGAAGTTTGAGAGAAAAAAAGTCATTTTGGATGTTTTGGTGCAGTAATGAGACCATGCCTAAGTGCCCTCATTGTTTCATCATTTTCCGTGGAGCCGAGCAGGAGCTGTTTCAAGTCATTTGAACTTACATTGTGGTAGACAGGTTATTAAAACTTTGAATTCTGAGTACCCTACTAATTGGTGTAATTAATTTGCCAAATTGTAACACTGAAGTCACATTTTTAGAGCAAGTTCCGTCAAGATCCGGGCTGTGCTGTATGAGGCGCTGCACGTGACTGATGGATGAGTGAATGAACAAACGGGCACCGGACGATCTCTGCTCCCATTTTTCTTTTTCTTTTCTTCTCCTTCGCTCGCATCGTTTTATCATCCTCTCTTTCCACATCAGTTGCCTTTCTTTCCCTCGCCCCCCTTCCCCGTCCTCCCCCTCTCCTCACCCCAACCACCACCACCACCACCACCACCACCACCTCTTCCATCTCCGCTGCATCAGGGCTCCTGTGGTCTCAGCGAGAGACAAACGAATGAGGGCCCCAGGAGGGCCGCGCCTGCTCTGCCACACATCACTCACTCTCTCTCAATCACACACACACACGCACACACACAAACGGGACCTGCCAGCCTTTGTCCCATCCAGGCAGTGCCTCCGGGTTGTCATGGTAACTTGCAGTCGGTTTTGCCGTTGAGGCCTGATTGTGCCTGAGCTCGGGCGGGATGGAGCCCTGGGTGGGTGAAGCCTCATTGGAGCCTGCCACGCTGTGCCACGCTGTGCCACGCTGTGCCACGCTGTGCCATGCCACGGCAGGTCAACCTGCTACGTCCTCTACATAGCTACAAGCGCTTTATTCTCTCCTCGTCCACCAGACAGAGCTACTCAATCTGTGTATCGTTTGTTCTTTTCAAATTCAATAACCAAAATCGAAAAAAAATGACCAAAACAATTACAAAAAACAGCTATTTGTTATTTCATCATTTATTTATGAATCCAACACACAAAAAAACTAATAACTTCTTGTTTATCCTATTTTCGATTTTATGCTAAAGTTAAAAATAGGAAGACCTGCTAGTTGGTCGGTTGCTTCTGTTGGCAATTGGTTTTAAATACTCTGTTTCACTCAGTACGTTTACTTTTATTTCCCTATCTGGACTGCCTGGTGTAGACAGCGTAGGAAGGGTTTAGACAGCCATGTGCTGCCTCTATGACAAACAGTGCCACCAGCCGCTTCTTTCACCCACCATCAATGAGCTTTACCTTGAAACAAGACAGTGAAGTCTGAGTATTTCATTTTTATTAAAGCTACCAATGCACGAAATGTGTTTATGCCTTTCGGCTTGTGAATAAAAGTGTGACTGATAAGATGTCTGCATTTCCTGGGATAATTACAGCCACATTTTCAACCTCATGTCACATCTTCATCAGTGAGCAATGCGGGCAAAAAAGGCAAAAAATCGAACTGAGAAAACTCCTCCCACTGAGATGCGCCTCAGCGTTAAAGGAGAACTTCGGTCGATTTAAACATGCAGCTTCATTGCTCAAGCTACCCTTGACTTGCCAGTACCGAAGACGCAAACACATTTGGTCCAACCATTACAGAGCTCCGTGAACGCAGATTTAGCATTGAACGCTAACAGCATGGGGTCAGAACTTTACACTGTGTTTTAAGCGTCTTAACATGCTCCACATCTCACACCAAAAGGTATGCAACATCAGCAGACACCTTAGCACACAGCACTGTAGCGTGTATGACTCAAAATGAATAGAAAAGTAGTTAAAACAGTGTGTTTGTGCAAGGAGCTACTTGTTGACATCCGTGTCTTCTGGTAGCTAGACCAAAGTAGTCAATCCGTCGAGCGTGCGCTTACTCCCTCACTGGCGGAGACGGAAACGTACTCCAGCATTTTCGTGTTTCTGTTCATAATGTACATGTCCATGTTACAGCCTGTCATGAGCCATGAGCCTTACAATAGCCTGTTAAGTGCACACTCGGTGGATATGCTAGTTTGGTCTAGCTACCGGAAGACGCGGATGTCAACAAACAGGTAAGTAGCTGCTTGCACAAACACACTGTTTTAACTACTTTTTTATTCATTGTGAGTCATAAACGCTACAGTGCTGTGTTGTAAGGTGTCTGCTGATGTTGCATACCTTTTGGTGTGAGATGTGGAGCATTATAAGACACTTAAAACACAGTGTTAAGTTCTGACCCCATGCTGTTGGCGTTCAAAGCCAAGTCTCCGTTCACGGAGCTCTGTAATGGCTGGACCAAATGTTTTCGCATCTTCGATACTGGCAAGTCAAGGGTAGCTTGAGCAATGAAGCTGCATGTTTAAATCGACCGAAGTTCTCCTTTAAGATGTTTTTGTCCATTGATTTTTGCCCATTCATATTGCATTTTGTGTTCACAGCAACGGCGCTCTGGTATGAAAGGGTAGAGCATGTAGCACCAGTTGCTACAGAGCATTTTTCAACAATCAACAAAGTTGTGAGGTTTTTATAGATTTTTAGTTTCTCATTCTCAAGGGAACAAGAGGAACTGCTCTCTGGCCAACTTTCCTCGCTGCCTGAGCCAAGTTGGATTTCCACACTGAGCACGGGGCCAACCGAGGATGCTGCTGAGTAGGTTTCGCGTACTCTGATTCAAAGTTTGAAGTGTGTTGAGTGATACTGAAACATGATGTTTTCATATGGGATAGAAGTGACTCATGCGAGAGTTATGAAATGTCAGATATCTCTTCAAAAAATAACCCCCTCATGTTGATCTGTTTTCCTTCTCCATCTCCTAACTTTATTATCAGTCAAATCAGGAGATTCTCTCTCATCCTCTGCTCAAACTCAAACCAATTAATCAATCACTTTTGCTCCAATATTTGTCTTTTTCAGTTTAAAGCGGGTAAGCTTCAATCCTCTATGATGCCACTTGTCATTTTTTTTATGTATTCATGAATTTATGTGCAAACCATTTTGTCACTTCAACATCCACAAACACTCACAATATCTAAGGAAAAAATTATATTGTCAAAAAGCAACTTACACACAAGCAAACTTTGCAAAACAAACAAACAAAAAATGTTAACCTGATGACCACAGTCTGGTATGAGTCATAAAAATCTTTGGAAAAAAATCTTTGTAAACAAAATGCCTACATTGTTTTAAAGAGTCATTAAAAGTAAATAACGGATAGATACAACTAAGGGTAAATGAGAAATGCGTTTGTAACCAATCCTTAAATGTTTACCAGCACATATCAGAGTGGACACCAATGTGAACACGTCTAATCATCTCACCAATTAGGGAGAACTTTTCAATCTGTTAAACCTGAAAATGAGACTGAAACACGAGACGTCTCACCCACTCTGGGTGTTTGTCCCCTGCGTACATAAAGGCAGCTCTGCAAACAGTGGACCTCTGCTGTGATGTGAGACGAATTGCTTGTCTGCAGGAGGCAAAGGAGCTTGTTTTGTTAAGAGTTCATCTTTGTTTCGACTCAATTATAAGAAAGACACCTTACTGTGGATTCACACGTTCTTGTGCTTCCGTGTGTGTGTGTGTGTGCGTGTGTGTGTGTGTCAGAACCAGGTGACAATCACACAGTCCCGTCCGCGTTTAAAGGTGACAACATCGCTTTTCTATTTGTGATGGAGACATCTTTGGGAATTAATGTCCACCTGCTGAGGTGGGAACACAGTCACAAGTGAGCCAAGGATGGAGGGAGGACGAATGAAAGGAGAGGCAACAGAGGGAGTGGAAGGACAACTGGAGCTATAGAATCCAAACCCCTTCTGTAGCCTGAAAGTTTGTCACTCCTGACCACATGTAGGAGTTTTTGACACCTATAACAACGATGAGTTGTGTTGGTATCCACTGTGGTAACTGGCAAGGCAACGCAAGAGAGTTTGCAGTAGTAGTAGTAGTAGTACACAGTGCATTCCATACTCAGTAGCAATTGCCTTACAAATACGTATTGAAGTATCAAAAAACAAACAAAATAAAACGTTAATTTAGATAATCAATAAGAAGTAAACGTAAACTGAAAAATCAAAGCATAGACAGCAGAATTTCAGTTTAGTTTTGAATGTTGTCAGATAAATTGAATGTATGTGTGGCATGGTGACAAAATGCACATTTCTCATGGACTATGCTGCCTGAGAAACAGAGGAAAGACTACTAGATTACATGATCATGGTGTTCTGCTGGATTTATATGGAAAAATAACATGTTTTAGATATCTTTAGGTCCTACGGTTTAGTGAGGGATTTGTGGACCAGCGGCAGTATTTTTTGGGGGCAAGCTGTCGTCGTGGTAGAGCTTACATTGGTAGACCCGAGAAAAGAACATTACAATAATCTAAGGTGCTTGAGATATTATGCATAGATCATGTTTCAACATTCAACATTCATCCCGTTTGCACATAATTATAGCAATATTTTTCAGAGGTAAATGACTGATACTTAGGGATGCAAGATATATATATCAGAGAGATAAATTATCGGCCCAATAATTGAAAAATCACATTATCGGCTACTGGCAGATAAAGAAATCATAGCTGATAAATCTGCAGTATCTACACACAGTAGGTGGTGGATGTATGCACATTTACGGATGTTTGGTGAGCAGCCAATAAACACAGAGATGAAGAACAACAAACACGCTCATAACACCAAACTGCTGTGCCTGTGTAGAGCCACGCAGTGTAGACATGAGTCACACATGTCGTCACTGGTGTGAAGTTTTTGTTCTTTTTTAACACAACACAAGGTTTAACCATCAAATGTTATCACAGCTATGGAAGATCAGATAAACCATCTCTGCAGAGTCGGTGAATCATCAGCTATCGTATCGGCAAAAAAAAAAAATCCATATTGTGCATCCCGATTGATACATACGACTAGCTCGTTTAATATGATGACTAGAATTTAGATCTAAGCTCAGGGCAACCTCCAAATCTCAGAGCACACTGATAAAGAGTTGAGTAAGGGCCAACTGCAACCACCTCAGTTTTCTCTTTATTTAGCGAGAGATCATTTTGGCACATCCTGCAAGTAATACGCTTAATTAATTTGCTGATGATTTCTGTCAATGGAACTACGGTCCTCCTATGAAAAAGAAATGTAGATTTAAGTATTATATTCATCAGTATAGCATTACAGCAGCATGTCTCGGCTGAACAGAGGGGGGCTCAGTATTGGTCCTGTGGTACTCCAAATGCTGTGCTGACCTGCTTCGTGGAAATTCCAAACAGTTATTTAATTTGATAAAGTTGCTGATAAGACTATTGTCTAAAGACATTTCCAAAAAAAGGTAACATTTGATACGAGTCTGAAGCTGTCATATGAAACACATGTATCCGCTTGTTGGTGCTTTTCTGCAGTGCACAGATGCGTATTTGAATCAGGACTGACACGTGCACAGCATGAACACGTGTATTTTCAGTGCTCACGTACCACATGGGTCAATTTGAGCATCAAAACAGTGCGCCTTCAAGCATTTACAAGGATGATCTGAGTGGAGAAATGCATTCAGTCAGGTGCATTCAGTCAGGTAGCACCACACTGCCATAAATGCAGCCATAAACACACTCCAACACCGTCCAAGGTCTTCTGAGTGTGAAAGCAGAAAGCCACGTCCCACAGTTAGATGAAACACTGTAGGTGGTGGAGCCAATGCAAAACCTTCCATGAATACAAATGCTTTGAACCTGGCTGACCCAGTCTAGATTGTGATTGTGCAGGTGTGCGTATGTGTGTGCGTGCGCGCATTTGCCGCTCTGCATGTGTGTCAGCATTCAGCGGCAGCAGCTGCACTCTATCTCCTTGCTCCGGCAGCATTCACGCCGGTCCTCAGGGTCAAACACACACACAAATCAGACACAGAGATGTGTCGGAGGCCATTTTGAGCTGACGGTGAGTCGTGCCTGAGCCGCCGCTGAGAAAATGAGCCGACATCACTTCAGAGGACGCCCCTGCTACACCTGGGGCCCCCCCGGCTGGCTCTCGCCGCTTAGCTCTACTCTGCAGGAGTTACTGTACAAAAAAAAGGAAATAGCAAAAAGTCGACAGGCTGCCTCTGATACTGAAAGGTGGAGTAAGGGAAGGGAGAAGACATATGAGGAGGAAGGTAAGTCTAAAAACTGATACCAATATTGCGGTAATAAAAGCTGTACACGGCTGATAATTTGCTTTTACAAGTGTGAAAAAAAAAGGGAAGAAAAAGTGTGTGTCTGTGTGTGAGAGAGCTGCAGAGGGACAGGGGTGTGTATCACCACCCGTCGAGGGTGAGACTTCCTGGCCCTACACCTCCGTCTCATTAATCAGCTCGGTATTTAAGAAGGGCTGGAGTGGACACTTGCCTGTAATTAGCTGGCTTTGTCAAGGATGTGTGTGCGTGTGTACTTGTGTGTGGGTTTAAAAAGTGAATGGCAAAGAGAGAGAGAGAGAGAGAGAGAGAAAGAGAGAGAGAGAGATCTTGGGGAGAAGACAGAGTTTGATGAGTGATACAGAGTGGAAGGATTGAGTTGGAAGGATGTAGAGGGAGCGTGGGTGATGGAAAGCCTGGCACACGGAGGAAACAAGAAGAGGACAGGAGTGAGAAGACAGAGGAGACAAGTTGGAGGAAGAGGAGAGAGGGAGAAAAGGACTGTTTAGAGTAGTGGGGGAGGTGAGAAAAAAACAAAAAGATGAGAGAATACTGAAGAGAAGTGACAGTAAGGAAAAGATATGGGAGAGGCAGGGACGGAGCAGAGGGGCTGTGGGGATGGAGAAGAGGTTGACTTCTTAAGTGGGACATTAGTATTCAAGCGGCACGTATTCACCGCCCCCTCACCACACCCCGCTGCCCTGTCTGCCCAGTGGCCAGCTCTCCTCCTGCGGTGGACCCAGACACGAAGCTGGAGGTGGCAGAGGAAGTGTGTGTGTCTGAGCGCGCGCATGTGTGTGTGTGTGTGTGTGTGTTGGGACTTAAGTTCAGCGCAGGTCTGAAACGCTTCCCTCAATGGAGATCTCCACTTTAGGGAAATATGTCTTTGTTTTTTCCACAGTGTGTGGGTTTACAGAGTGCTTTCAGCTGTCACATTACTGTTATCGCTTTTTGAAATTCAGAATAAAATGTTTTACCTGCAAGTTAAACATCTCCTGTCAGTCAGTGGGCATCGCTCGAAATTTCTTGTTACTTAACACAAGTGCAAAAACCGCACAGCGTCCACACGCCCACGTACACAGAGAGTGATCCAGGAGGGTAGAAATACAGCAAAGCCATTGAAAGAAAGTGAAGCGAGACTGATCCGTGAGGCAAACCGGTCTGGCGCTAGTGCGGCAAAATATCATGACTTTAGCCATGCAGCAGAGCCTACAGTATGTGGCACAAAATTGGCATCCATCCTGATCCTGGATCAATAAAAAATAAAGCTCCTCCATTTACGATCCACGAAAAGAGTTAGTATCACTCATTTAACGAGTGAAAACAAAACATGAAGGCCGTCAGAAAATACAAAATGGCTCAGCACTTAGTGGTGACACTCTGCTTCTGAAACACTACCTGTGGTTATTGGAACTGTGACGTAAAAACCCTACATGTCATTCCATTAATTCAATGTCTTGACTAGAGATGAATTTAAGAGCTGGAGATCTGGAATCAAGATGCAACACTTTAAAGGTAATAGTAATAAGCCTAACTTACCTCTAAAACTATGTATTTGTGCAGATTTTAATTGTTGTTATTTGTCGGTTGTTTAAACGCAGTCATTTCTGAGATCTCTAAATTACAGTGCTTAATTAATTAGATTAGAAATGTCTTTTAAACAATCTAGAACAACCTGTCTGCCTGAAAACAATGTTAATTCACAGACCTCGTCTTCAACAGATTTCATTGGAAGTTCTTTTTACTGAAAGTATAGTCCAATGTTAACATTTCCAAGCAACGTCTGCGGATTATCCTAAGCATCTGCAGAGTGTGTTTTCAACACTTTCAATGTTAATATTAACTGATAATGCCCTCAGCCAAATTCATTCTATTTTGGTGGAGGAAGAAATCTCTACGACGCATATCTTCAAACCAGGACAAACAATAAGTCTACCAGCATGGATGATGGATATAGAGATGTGAAAGAGGAGACAAATGTGTGGCTCAAGTCACATCTGCCCATCAAATTTCATGTATAAAAAGTTGTTTTTTGTAAAACGTTAAGGCACGTGTTATTCTATGTTGTATACATTCTATTCTTTTCCATAATTTCCAACTTTCCTACCCTTTCTGCAGCTCAATTTAAAGGATAAACTACTGCATTTGTTGGGGACTATTTTAAGTTGTGGGCTAGGTGGAAAACTGAGGGCTTATCACACCAGAACAATGCGTCAAAAATAATGTACAACCTGTTCATATAATGACAAACGTCTGCGACAGTGTTGCTCAAAATAAGACATATGAGGCTTCTGCTACACAGCAACACACTTATTAGCCAAAATAGTTTGTTGCTGGTTTTAGTCTTCGTTTACGATAACAACATTAAGGAGCTTTTCCAGCCTTGTCATTAAAGATTGAAGTCTTGTAATTATTACCCTACTGTAATCTATAGACCATTTACTTTCTGCAACCCTCCCGTGTTTCATTTGTTACGTGCATAGGTGCCACAGATAAATGCACTGATTTAGACTGAAAACTCTAATCCTCTCTCACAGTCACAGAACCCAGAGTACATTTCTCTATTTAACTCCTCCCTGCTCCCTGCTTGAAGAGTCTGTGTGTATCACTTCCCTTTTCTTCCTGCTAAACTACCTCCCAACTCTCCTCCGCTGCTTTGCTCTCATTTGACTAATTATATTCACGGAGAACGGTGTTGACAAATTCATTTTGAAATCCATTAGTCCCGTGGCGTTGTTTAAACAATGTGCGCGTTAATGTCCATTGCTTTAATACCCCTGATTCACATTCTAATAGCCGTCTGATAAATCAGGTTATCTGCGACACCTTCTACGCGCCGTGAAGAGCGGAAATTAGAGAATTATTAACTATCCGTGGTGTTCTGTCGTGTCCGGGTGTGTTAGGAGGAAGTGGAGAGGAGATGACAGAGCAGAGGAGGAGGGGGGGGGGAGAGGGAGAGAGAGAGAGACAGACCACAGGAGAGAGAGGGAGAGAGAGAGAGAGAGAGCGCGCAGGGAGACAACGATGGAGAAAGAGCGGAGAAATTAGAGGGATGGATGAGGTTAAAAAAAGACCAGAGGGAGAAAACAGAGTGAGAAAGAGATAATAAGGACCGTGAAGAGCAGCAGGACTAAGTGACAGTAAATCTAGATGAGACTAAGACAAACATTAAAGTAGAGAGACTAGGGCCAGAATACAGAAGTAGTTATATTATAGAGGGGGAAACAAGTAGAGGATCAATCACAACAGTGAACATTTAACATTCTACCTTTAACCCCTTGGTCACTGCATCAACCCCCAATTTTGTATTTTTTTTTTTTTTAAGATATAAACTCAATAATGTTAATCAACCTATTGAAATGCATGAATCACAGGGTAGTTTTCATCGGTTAGTCATCGATAATAAAGGGCACATGGGAGGCTTCCAACATTTGTGTTTCCATTCTTCTCTGGTGACAGCTCATGTAATACTTGCGCAGTATTGGTGGAAACATAATCAGAGAGATATTCAGATCATCCAAAGAATTTCTATTGGCCGATTATCTATTATTTATAACACTTCTTTCCTTGCTATTTATCACATTTTCATAATTTAAACATAGTTCTGGTGATCATTATCAGTGTTGGGAATAACGGCTTTAGAATAAACGGCATTACTTACGGCGTTACTTTTTTTTAGTAACGGGTAATCTAAATAACTACTATTTCCATCGTTACCGTTACCGATTTTTAAATGTGGCGCCTTACAAACTGAAGCTGATCATTGAAGCTGTTGTCATCGGACTCGGCTCTCAGCCACCGGAGCTGCAGAGCTGTTTTTTTTTCCTCCGGTGAGGGAGGAGGGAGGGGCGAGACAACCGCATAAGTGATGATGATTGGCTCTCTAACGTTGAGTGCGAGTTCTTAAGCCAATCAGTGGCAATGTTCGGCTTACACACAAGCCACACACGCACACAGCAGCCTCACACACACAAACTAGCAGAGGTTAGTGATGGGAATTCCGGTTCTTTTAAGAGAGCTGGTTCTTATGGCTCGGCTCACTAAAAAGAGTCGGCTCTTTCGGCTCCCAACTGGCTCCTCAGATTTTTTTGTTGCTTTAAATTAATGTATTACCAAAAATAATGACACATGGTGTGTAAAATGAATACCTAATGTACAAAACATACATTATATTAAATGTTTATTAATTGTATGGCTTATTATACTCAACACGGAACAGAGCTACAAAAAATACATTTTAAAGTACATAGTCTTTTGCACAAACTGTGTCATAGAGCTCTGGGTTGTAGGTCCAGGTGGTTGTGGGGGTGTACTGTAGACATGATGGACACATTAGCAGCAGCAACAGTTGCAGCAGGCAAACTGGCACCTTCATTAGCAGCAGGTTCACTTACTTGTCTTTTGTCTTCCAATTGTACTGATGGATGTACAGTTCTAATATGCCTGTGCAGGTTATTTGTAGAGCCTGCTACGTGCGGATTTTAACCATTAATACTATACACTAATTTTCTCACCTTTCCAGCTTTCTCTTTCTTTCTCTCTCTCTCTCTCTCTCTCTCTCTGTCTCTCTCTGTAAGCCCCGCCCCTCCTGCTCAGTGGACACACAGACACCACCACACATCATGTAGTTGACCAATCACGTGCGGCTTGAGCAGAAAAAAACAACAAAAACAAAGCGACTCCGGCTCGCAGACAGGAGCCGGCTCCGATCGTTCACTTCAAAGAGCCGGCTCTAAGAGCCAATTCGTTTGCGACCAACACATCACTAGCAGAGGTGAGCTGCAGCAATAGCGAGTCTGGAGGGAACGTTAACGTTTTCAAAGTGGAAGTACAGACACTACTTTTATCTCCTTAGTCCACGTCCATTGTAAGCAACTCTGATCTAATGAATCATCTCTCAACGGCACACGCTTCTCCAAAACGAGTGGCCAAAAACTCTGTTGCTGACGCTGTTGATGATGATAGCAGGCCATGTGTGGCTACCGTGAGCTCCGCTAACAGCTTCACAAAAACTTGTGACACCGACTGAACTGAATGCAATGATAGACAGGTATGTTGTTGAGAACTTGCTCCCGTTATCAACCGCTGACTCAGACTCCTTCAGAGCACTCACTGGCAAAATATCGGGGAGAGCAGGTGCAGGTCCGCCATGCAGAAATACATTTTCTAAATACATATGTAGATGCCGAGTACGCTAAAATGACTGCCGAGCTCAAAAGGGGGAAGAAATAAAAGTAACGCAATAGTTACTTTTCCTGGTAACTAATTACTTTTATAGTGGAGTTATAGTTACTTTTTGGGAGAAGTAACCAGTAACTATAACTAATTACTTTTTAACGTAAGTGAATAACGTGCCCAACACTGATCATTATCATGTCATCATCCATATTTATAAGCTACTTGACAATTTGTTTTTGCGCACCTCCAATATAAGCTAACTCTAATGTTAGAGAAAATGACTGAAGTCTGTTGACACAATTCAGCAGTAGTCAAAATGTAATAATTTTCTGTCTGCAGAGCACTTGTTGGCTTATATCCTAAATGCTGACATAATATGACATAAAACTGTTGAAAGCAATGAGTATTCATATACATATATGCATGTTAAGTTGCCTTGACAAAAAAGTTAAAAATAATTTCCTCTATTTCTTCTAGATTGTTTTGGTGTGAGCTGCTATGTTTTGGAGATATTAGCCCAAGAGACGTCTGCCTTCTCTCTAATATAATTGAAGTAGGCACTCAGGGCTCCAAGAACCAAAAAAATACCTTTGAAAAACTCATCAGCAGTGTCTCTTTCCATAAATCATCCCCAGGTTACTCAAGACAATCTACCTTGTTGTGAGCAGTTGAATATATGGTCTATTTCTTGGCTACTGAACTACACTCTCAGTCATGTAACCACGCAGGAGGAATTGTGAATCTTCTCATGGACGAGAGGCTAGCTATATGAGCTAACGAAGCTAGCTCAGATGAGAATGCCCTTAATGCATACACACCTTGTTGTTGTGAGTATGAGTCTCTTGTCCACTTTATCTTGATTTAATGTGTTGATTACATGTCTTTTATATCTAATAAATAACTATACTGTCTGTATTGTGGTATAGGTAGAATGGAATATCAGCAAACCAAAAAAGACAAATTCAGGTAGAGAGACATAAATGTGTCTCAATCTATCGAAGTCGCAATAATATCGTAAGCTATTATGTCTTTAATAATGGATGTGCCGTAAGTGGCTGTGCTCAAACCCAGATCATGATGGATACTAAGAGGCTACTATGGCATCGGCAGAAATATCTTTCATTAAGCAGCCAGTGTGTAGGAATTAGTGGCATCTAGTAATGTGGTGGCAGATTGCAACCAGCTGAATACCCCCACACCACATCCTCGCCTACAGTGGCTGCTAAAAGAGCTAAGGGCCTTCTTTAGAGTCAGTGTTTGGGTTGTGGTTTCTGGGCTATTGTAGAATAATGAAGGTGCAACACGGTGGACTCCATGGAAGAGGACCATCCTCTCTCAACAGAAAGAAAAGGCTCATTCTAAGGTAATAATAACGCAACAGTTCATAGTTTTACGTGATTAGACACTAATAAAAATATGATTTTGAATACCTATTTAATTTCTGCCATGACCCCCCCCTCTTTAATCCTACTCACAATATGTACATATTGGAATATCGTCAATGAAATTATGATTTTATATTTTTTTTCTTACACAATCTGTCTTAACCACTTGGACTGAGAAACAAAACCCAGCAGTGGTCCTGTGCATCACTTCACACATCATCGCCGCAGCTCATGTGTCATTGCTCCTCCTCGCTGACTGGAACGAACCGCCTGATATGAACTCTCCCGCTCTATTTTGACAGTTCCACCTCCACCTCCACCTCCTCTCTCTTCCTTCCTCTTGCCTCCATCTCCAACCAAATCCTGGCTGCTTCTACTCCTCTTCCTCCCGTCCCACTCCCCCCCTCCTCCTCCTCCTCCTCCTCTTCACACCCGCTGAACAGAAAGAGAGAGTCTGTTAGTGTCAGTAACCCTGCCTGTGGTGCCTCGTGGACTGTGTGGATTAGACACACAGGCCTGATTAGCTGCTTGTTTACCTACCAGCACCACCACTATCGCCACCACAGGGCTTCAAGGGCAACACCAGTGGATCATCTCCCCACACTCACAAAAAAACAGCTAACAAACACTCTGTGGTGAGCACTTCGGGTGCACAAGTGTGTGTGTGTGTGTGTGTGTGTGTGTGTGTGTCTGCGTGTGTGCTTGTTTTTGTGTGTATGTGGTGTGTGTGCCATCATGCCCCCGTTGAGTCGCCCACCATGGCACAGGGCTCTTAATTAAGAGGAGTGTGTGTGTGTGTTCCGGGGGCGGAGCAGCTGGCAGGAGGCACTGGGGCCAGAGAACATCTGCAGGAGGCCACAACACGCCTGCACACACACACACACACACACACACACACACACACACACACACACCCACAAACAGGCACATATACACACACTCACAAGGCATATGAACACACATTGCTACACACATCGTCGCCACTTGGCAACTCGCACCCCCGAGAACACAGAAATATGCACTTGCAAGCAGACACGCAGACCCGTCGAGCGCTGCCATCGCCACTGCCGCCATATACCAGTGGGACTGTCACCATAGCAACCCAGGACCGGTCATGTCACCCCGGTTTAGTGAGACGGGTGACAGCAAGAGAGAGTGAGAGATATGCAGGCGATAAAAAGAGCAAAAGACAAAGACAGAGAGCGAGGGGCAATAAATACCCTCCACAATGCTCACTTCAGTCTTGTGTTGAAACAAAAGGGTAAAGAGAAGAGAGAGAGAGGGCGAGAGAGAGGGAGAGAGAGAGAATCCGCAGACGTCTCATCCAACGAGCTGCTCTGGATGTGAGGAGGTCAGCAGCTTAGAGGACTTCATACGCACCACAGGGCCCTCAGAAGTCAGTCTCCTTTTTCAATAAGCCAAGAGGAGCTGTATAGCTGTCTAACACACACATACACACACACGATGTCATCATGTTGATAGAAAGTGAAAAGGTAGAGAATAGGAAAGGGATTTTGTCCTTGCTACTGGCCAAAGGCTACAGCTGAGGGTGAAGGATTAAAGGATCATATCAGCCTTCGTGAGTTTTCTTTATTCCCTGCTGTTATCTGTGTCAGTCTGTTTAAGGAATTTACTTTGACATCGACTGATTTGCTTTACTTTTGAGCCTTAAAGCTATGAAACGACGTCTTGTACCTAAACATCCAAAGATTATTTCAACTTAAAACCACCAATGTTTGTGGAATTACTTACTTACGAAAATCCATCCCCGTTTTTATGCACATTTTTGGACAAAGTCTTTACGCCTGGCTGAGGTGTAAAAGTTGTTGTCTTGACAAAATGCGACAAAGTACAGTGGAAACACATATAACAAATAAATCATGACGCACAAGCCTGTGAAATAAACTTCCGCGTCCCTGATGAGACTAAACATAGCAGCAGATGAAAACATCGGCTACGTGTGGAGCCATGTGAAAATGAATACATACAACAAACACAAATTCCGTATTTCCATCACATATTTTGACATTGTTTTCCACTGTTTGAGGTATGACTGGTGCTCGCTTAATCACATAATCTCTTCTTCAGCAGTGGTTTACTGGCACCTCACTGGAAAATTAACTCCACCAACTGTTTATGTAGAACCAACTCCTAATATTCACTTTTACAGTAATGGATGGAAACACACATTCATTTGCATATTCTTTTGCCAATTTTCTGGAAACTTTGTTAAAACCTCACTAGTATTTTCGCTACATCTTAAAGAGTGAGCCACAGGGTCGGGTTGAGTTGTGAATCAGCTGCATGTCCTTATTTTACAAAGAGATATTGCTCTGTGGCACAATATAGGAAGATGGCTACTGATTTTAAGGTTCTATTTGGACCCCCTGCTGTTGTTAATATCAATAATAATTAAAGTGTAAATTGCTGTTTATGGCATTTCTTTGCTGCTCAAATTATGAAAAACTAATCAATAATTAGATATCCATATATCGAGCATGGTGGGAAGTTTAACACTTTGTCAAGGAAGTAAATCAATTGAGGGAATTTCAGATCGTTTTTGCATCATAACAGTACAATCAAATAGGTGCTTTCGGCCTGTGGCCTACAGTTAAGTTTCAGAGTTGGCCGTCCAATGGAGAAATGTTGTCCACCCCTGACTTGGAATTCCCGACAGTGGAAAATGGTAAAAGGAGGAAAATAACAACTTGTCAGCAACAAGAAGAAAAGGAAAAAAGTCTCAAGATACTGACCGATTATACATAGCTAATTGTTACGTAGATTTGTCATAAAGGCTGCTTTTTGAAGAGGAAAAAAAGAACAGTTCACCTGCCTGACTGGAACAGGTTGATATTTGTGGAATTACGTTCAATTGCATTTTTGCTGAATGCTAGACAACAAGACAACACCTCTCTGTTTCGGGACAATCTCTCACATGACATTACCATAAGATTGTAGCGCAAAAAGGTAGAAGACAAACACATTGTGGAGGATGAATTATAGTGAAAACTGTCAGGATATAATGACTGACGTGTACACGTGATAACGACTAACTGATGTGATAACGATGTTATGCTGGTTATTGCATCATTTTAAATAACTGATATTACTAATCAGCTGGTAGCCATGCTGCTGATGAAGTAGCATGAGTGAAGCAGCTGATGCCAATCAGGTGCTGCAAGCACAACTTTGGATGTCTGAACTAACGTTCCTTTTGTGTTGTGATAAAAAAAAATCTTTTTTAAAACATG
This sequence comes from Sparus aurata, assembly GCF_900880675.1. Taxonomy (NCBI): domain Eukaryota; kingdom Metazoa; phylum Chordata; class Actinopteri; order Spariformes; family Sparidae; genus Sparus; species Sparus aurata. Next base: position 10,347,304 of record NC_044203.1, on the reverse strand, counting down.
CAACTTAAATGAACTACAGCCCCCAGCTGCCACACTTTAATGATCAAAGTCTGTTGATACTGTTGAGTCATATGACTTTACCTACATCTACATCTCTTGTTTCACTGTAACACTAGTGTATCTCACTGAAAGAGACCTAGCTGGTGTCTGAACTTTCTTCCCTCTGGATAAATAAATGTTAACATGAGCAACTGTTATGTGCTTCCCTGAAAGATGAAGCGAGATACAGACTACCAATCATCTAGCCCAGGGCCTCATTTGTTTACAGTAATTGCACTAGGGTATCACTATTAATGGCATAATGATGTTTAAAGATGGGACACGGAGCACCTTTAAATCATCCTCTGTTTGTGTTTTGCGGGGACGTTCCATCACTGCATTACATAACCGAGCGATGGGCTTATTAGCTGCTAAAGCTGATTTGTCAGAGTTCTAAGCTACTTAATAACAAAATTCCAGTCATATGTATGTGTTGTGGCTTCAGAGATCTAATGTGAGTTAGTTTAAATTTCATAAAAAGCCAAAGGTTGGTAGTGAAGAAGGCAGGGGTTGATGTGAAGTGATCTCTGGCTACTGGAGGAAAAAGGTCAGTAGCACCAGTGTGATCCCCTGAGTCTCTAACTGTCTGTACATGAATTGGGAAATGGTCCGTAACCACAGAGACAAGGACACACAACAACACACATAACCACCAACAGGATCTCTACCTGCTACTGTAGCTGTACATCTGCGTCAGTCCCAGTATGTGTGTGTGCATGCATGCATGCATGCATGCATAGCCTTATGTGTCTTCTCCATGTGGATATATACACATGCGATTATTTTATTTTATATGTTCATGCAAGTGTGTGTGTGTGTGAGTGTGAGAGAGAGAGAGATGTAGTGACTTGAGATTTACGCATATTCATTAATCAATATTTGTGCTCCTTAGGCTGTTCCATACAGTATCGATTTGCAGCCAGAGCCCAGAGCATACGCGCTTGACCCTTGACCCCAATAAAACAATAATATGCCCCCATAAAAAACAATATGTCCCCAGTCTGCACTGACTGGGTGAGCAGCTATTGAACCAGAGTAGAAAGCTATAACAGTCCGAACCAATATGACAAAGAGTGTTCATGGCCTCTGAGCGCATTTTCTTTTCTACACTATAAAAAGTGACATTATGACATTGCGGCAGCTGATTTTGGAGCGTGATTGATTCTCTTTTTAGAGAAAACAGGACTTGAGAAGTGGTGGGATTTATTAGGGGCAACTGCACGTAAAAGTCAAATTCATTAGTCGACTGGATTGTGGAGCACCTCCATAACTTGGATGAACATGAAATTCCCCTTGTTAAATCCTTTGAACATTCGAATATTGGCAAATGCAATAAGAATATCTGTTTTTTTGATAATGTTCTAAGATGACCTGCGTCTGAATTTCATCACTTTTGGTAGCCAAAAAATAAAAAAAATTTCAAAGTTGAAATAAATAGCTGATGACATGTCATAACCCCAAGCTGTGCTTAAACTATCCAAGAACCTGCTGTCTTTCTATGTTGAGAAACCTTGAGGATCCTCAAATCAGCATTAATTGATTCTTTTTGGCCACTCTGGAGGCAGCTGTAAGATATCATCACTCTATAAAGTAATCTAGTATTTATCGGACAGTCACTCAGGCAGAAATATTCACAGAGGAGGTAATGTATTACAGTTTTATTCACGTTATGTTTAGACGTGTTCACTAACTTCCTTCCTCACACTCTGATGTATCATCTAATGTTTCCCTGGAAGTCATAGCGACAGATGGCCAAATGAAACGCACCTTAACCTTGAATAAAATTACAGATGTTGAGGGGTTTTAACATTGTAACATTTGGTATAATTGAACAAAATACACAACAGGTATAGTGGTCTTTAGACATTCTGAAGGTGAAAATGTCAAACATTTAATTCCTTTCAGCTCTGTTTAGTTCTCCAGCAACTTCTGAGGGAAATTCTTTTTTTTTCATTCTGTAGGTGCTAAATGCTGATAATGGGCAGAGTACAGTTTATGAACTTTTCTTTCCGAAACAATTACCTGCTGCTGAAAACATGATTGATACATGGCTTGAGAGTAAATGAAATCATCCAAGTTTGCAACTGCTGTGAAGTGAAACACTCAAAAATGTTTAGTAAAGCTTTGAAAGAAAATTTTAGGATTGCAATTTAAAGTGCTGAAAGAAACCTCCGGTACTGGCGAGAGTGCTGATCATCACCTTAATTGGTTGGAGTGACAATTTCTGGAGCGGTCAGATTTAGCCTTCAGCTGTTTTTTCAGTACATTCGACATATTGAATTACCATTTATGTACATATAAACATCTGATTGGACTCAGTATCAGCAGATACCCAGTAATAAATGACTCAGATTGGGACTTCGGAGCAAAAAAGACTTCAACGGACATCCCTGTTTAAAATATCTCTCAGCTATAGCGCTCCAAATCAAAGTGATTCAAAATAGGTGTCAAAAGTCTTTATGTTTTATCTGATTCTTTTCCTTTTCTGTCTTTGTTCCAAGTCTTTAAAATTTGAAGAAGCGAGCAGCCTTTGCTGTTCCCTCTGCAGGGAGAAATAGCAGTAGTGACACAGTATGAGAAATACAGCTGAAGCACTGGTTTGAATTTGTGAAGATTCGCTGGAGAAGAAAATCTGTTTTGTTGCCATAACTAAACCAGCACAGTAAGACCGAGGAAATAAACATGTTATGATTAATTTACGGACTCTTACATAGAAGATCATAATGAGGACATAATCTGTGTGTGCATGCACTGTGTGCGCGCGTGCATGTCTGTGTGTGTGTGTGTGTGAATTACACAGCGCTGAAAGCGTGCTCTGGTTCCAGCCAAACTCAGCATTAATGATGGACTGAGATCAGCTCTAACTGTGGGATCAAATACTCCGTCTGCTAAATAATGTAGCGTATGGGGCCAATGACAGTCTCATATGGACCAGAGAGAGAGATGTTAGAAGCCTAATGTATAGCAGGTAGCGTAAGTATGTCAGCAACCGCTGTTAAATACTCCGGGGCTGGAGGAAGCAGCGCTGCCAAATATATTCTGCATTGGTGTGTGTGTCTGAATGCGCGTGTGTGGGCACGTTTGAGGTTGTGTGCGTGCGACAGTGCGTGTACAGATGAGTGTGCGTGTTTGTGTTTGTGACTGTGTCGGCAATGTGTGTCACTCATCAATAATGTACAGCTCTTGGTTCTCCCCTCTTCAAAGCTAGTGACGCTCTAGTGTTCCACATAATTAACTCTCTCTCTCTAACACACACCAAACACACCACACGCACACACACACGCACACACACACACACAAACACCTAAATAGAGTTGAGGAAGCAGCAGACAAATATACAGATATAAATGGGCTCAAACTCTAAGATATCTACAGAAAATTCTACCAAATCCTTGTTTCAGAACTCCTTTTTACCATTTAATTGCACTTCAAAATGAATGAAATGTATTTCTAAAATTGCTGAATCAATTTGAAATCTATAACTCAAAAGAAATATTTGAACCTTTTGATGTGAGAGAGGGTTTAAAATGTGTGCTTATGCGTACAAGATTAGAAGAGCGTCTCAATTTCTTGAGGCGTTCGTGTTGGAAACTGGTCCCGGTTCTGTTTATTGTTTAGGAGACTAGAGCACCATAAAGGCCCATCTTTCTGACCTTGTTCTCATTGCAGTTTTGCTCTAACTAGGCTGGTGGGAACAAGGATTAGTAAACAGGTTCTGTACTGCCTGTGATGTGTGGAGTCTGTTTCCTGGTACCAGAGCTTTGATTATTACATTACTTTAAGACAACAGAGACTGATTATTTATTCATCAGTGATGAAAACTATAAAAGTGTTTTTTTTTTTTTCCTGATAGATGACCTGATAACAATTGTCAGACACAATAAAACTCTAGATAAAAAAAAAATACATTACTGTATACATATACATTTACTCAATCACCTCCTGCAGTGTGTGCCTCCTAGCTGTCATCACTTTTCCCAAGGTTTGTAATACAGGTGGTAAACTTGGACTGTTTTTTCATCAAGACAGAGCGTCTTTTTAAAAATACAAACATTTGTGTGACTGAGTGTAAAAAATGTGCTTCTTAGTAGTTTATATCCATGTTTAGTCCTACAGGTGTCATGTTCTCGAGAGAAAGAGGAGTGTGACTCTGTGCGGCACAGATATGAAACACCCTGAAAAGAAGCACAGCAAAAGAAACACTGACCACATAAAATGATACCTCCAGTTAGTTTCAGCCTTGTTCAATTGGATTATGTGGCTCGGAGGAAGTTGATTTTCAACGTTTATGAAAATGAATGTCTGGTAATGCAACTCGACAAAACTGGCTCATACATTGATGAAAGCTACAGTGACTTGTTTACGTTATCTAAGTCAAGTTTGGTTATACGCTGTCTGTTTTGCTCTCATTTAGGGTTAAAACTAATGATTATTCTCATCGTCGATTAATCGATTACTTGGTCTGTAAGATGTCAGAAAAACGTGAAGAATGTGTTCCAAGAGCCCATGATGATTTCCTCAAATGCCTTGTTCTGTCCCCAACCCAAAGATATTATAATGATATAAAGGAAGGAAAAAAAAAACCTGAAAATATTTTTACATTTCAGAGGCTGGAACATTGAGTTTTCTTAAAAAATGCCTCAACCTGATGAATTGATTCTCAAAGTAGGCGGCAATGAATTCTAACAGCTGATAATCGTCTAATCAGTTGCACTTAATTGTCATTTTGAGTCAACAAAACACATAAAGGAAGGTGTTATAACACCACGCGCACGAATCTTGATGCCCCTCTGTTGTGTTTAAAACCCAGCTTTTCCTAATGTGGCAACCTAAATGAAGACAGAGCCTGACAGATGATCACGTTTCAAGAGAAATAAATGGCTAATAAAGAAATAATCAAGCAAGAAACGAAATGACAGCCATAATGATAATGTTTTTTTGTGAGTCTCATTGGATTTTGGATTTTGTGCTTTTATTGAAATGGATTAAAATAGTCAGAACGGCAGGGCGGCGAGGATCTATTTTCTGACAATTGTGTGCTTTGAAATTGTGCTCCAGCAAGGAGATGTGTAAAACACACACACACACACGCACATCTGCACACACGGACATGAAGAAGCACATCTGCACACACAAACACACACAAGAAGTGAGCGGTGTTGATGCCAGCTTGGAGTGATGGTAATATCAGAGACTGGAGGAGCTGCTAATGAACAGTGCGAATGGGAAGAAAGGCTCCAGCTCAATCCACTAATTGCCTTAAAAGCTTTTCATACAATTTACCCTGTCAACAGAGATGGTGGTGGTTGCAGTGTACGTGTGTATGTGCCTCTGCATGCGACTGAGTGCGTGTGTGTGTGTGTGTGTAGGTGGGTGGGTGGGTGGGTGTGTGGGATAAGAAAAAGAGATAATTCTGAGAAAACATATTGTAAGAAAGCGAGAAAGAAATGCACAATGGTTTAACACCTACGCAGACCCATTCACACCGTCTCTCACATACACCATGAGACGTCTTCTTTAGTTGAAGCCGGTAACATTTAAAACCACAGCCAGACATTTCAGACACTCCTAAAAAAAGCCACAAATACTGACCACACACACACAGTCGCCTGATCGCTCATTCCAACATACATGCATTTGCACATATAGCCATATCTTTTACTCAGACACACGCCGCTCGTTCTGCACCACACACAACAGCGTAGTGCGGTGGGGTGCTGTAGCACGGCCCCGGTCCTCATTAAAGTAAAAAGCCTGCTGAGTGTTTTAAGCAGCATTAAGGCAACAGCAGAGTCATAAATACAGGCAGCTCTCCTCTCTGCTCTCCAGTACGACTCCCTGGCCTATTGTTCATAACACACAGCTCAAGGACGAGAGTGACACACAATACAGTACAGTACAGTACAGCCAGACAGATGTCTCTGTTTCAAAGACTTAAATAAAACAAAGCTGTCAAAATCAGCCTTTTTCTACTGGCACACAGCACTAAAAAAACTGAGGAGAAAATTATTCTTGCCGCCTTGAACAACACAGCTTAAGTTGACTTTTAAATACTTGCACTTACTCTGGTAGCCATATGTTTTGGTGCTTTTATGACAACATAAATGGATTGTGATTGCATTTTCTTATTTCCCATCTCAGTTGAGTTTAGGCAACACAATTCAAAATCTTAAAGATCAGTCTGCAGCACAACTTTTTCCCAGTACCCTAAACCTAATTTACCAAGTGTTTTCAGGAAATTAGGGCAAATAGAACTAATTGGTTCAGATTATAGAGAGACTATGGTATCTTCATGGTTATAGGAAACCAAAGTTGACTGATAGTAAAGGAAATGGGATAAAGACCACAAACTATGACTTCAACTTTCTTCTGCGCTAATGAGCCATGGTCTCACCATTTAAAACTGCAAAGCATTGGAAACAAAATCAATACATCTGAATGGAGTCACTGGGATCAGGATGAAAAAAAAAAAATCACAACAAAATCACAGCTCTTTAGTGAAGAATTCAACTTTGACATGCGAATCCACGCAATCAACTAGTTCCACAACCATCGTGACCATCGAGACTAAAGTCAATTTATGGATTAGTCGATTGAGAAAAAAAGCAATTTGAATGCAAAAAAACCAAAACGTTTTTGAGTCTTAAGCAAACTTGCCAAAAATTCCACAATTTTAGCTTCTAGCACATGGAAATTTGCTTGTTATCACAGCCTTCTGTGCCAAAAAAAACAAACCTGAATAAGGTCTTGGACAAAACAAGACACTGAAAGACATCCCCTCAGGCAGTCTATTTTATCTTTTTCCCATTTAATAAACCAAACAATTCATTAATTCAGAAAAGAAATCAATTCAAGGTTGTTGTTTCTGAAGCTTTTAACAATCTACTGAGATGTGATTGGAGGAGGAAGCTCGATTGGGCGATAAAACAATCACCAGAATCATAAGCAGCACAGGTGTGACAGAGCTGACTTCAGAGAGAACAGACTCCTAATTGGAGGAAGTCAGCATGGAAATAGGCATCGAGGACCACCTATTTTTCACACAAGGGCGGGTGAATTTTGCATCACTTCGGCGTGGGATTGGCCACCAGGAACTTTCTACATACTGTACATAGGTACAAATACAGTAAATCCTTTCTGTGTGTTGCCATATTTAAAATAAGGAGCGTTGAGTACATGAGCCGATACCTTTCAAGCAAGGATGTGTCTATAGTGTTTATGTGCATGTGTGTCATTAACATTAATCTATAAACCGGTTTTATAGGGATTTCATGTGATTTTTCACAGGGGTGGCATTTAGATGTGTTTTCCAATATCATTAATCAAAGAGAAAACCATACATCCCCTGAAATATAAGAAAAAACTCATCCAACCAAACCAATTGTTGTCACTCACAATTAACCTGCAGATATCTGACACAAGTCCAGTCTCAGTAGCTGTGTCAAGTATAACCAAGGATGGGTGGGGGGGTTGATGAGGGTATGGAGGGTTCAGCAAGGCCTATGGCTGTCATGGGGCAGAGGTCGGAGGGGTCCTAGGTCAATTTATCACAGTCAATAGATGGATGGTTGGAAGGATGAATAGGTGGGTAGATACCCCCAAAGGGCTGATGATGAAGGGCTGATGGTGACGAATAGAGCTGGAGGCGATTGTGTAGGTGGAGGGGTGCATGTGTGAGCCTGAGTGTGCTTGGTTTTCCTGCACGTCCACAAAAGATGTGTTTGTGCCTTTTAGTGTGTGTCTGTGTCTGTGCAGAGGTGTGTGTGGAGGTGTGGACATCACTATCAGTGGAGGTGTGCGTCTCCAGTGTGCTGAGGCCTCCAGACCTCGGACTCCTCCCTGGAGTCTGACGTCTGTCAATATAGACAGCATGGAGAGGCAGCGCCGGCCCCGGGTCAACACCAAAGCCAATACCTGAAGACAGGCAGCTCACACATGTGCATACACAAGCACCAAAATCACGCACATACACACAGCCAGCAAGCCAATAACTGCAGCCCATTATTGAGCTGGCCAGGTCCAAGTTCTGACACGAGCCACAATTAACCCTAGAATCCCCAGTGGGCTGCTGGATGTTCGTTCGGAGCGACTAACGAGGCTAAATGTAAGAGCAGTGGCTTCGGTAATGAGACAGGATAACTGTGCTGTGTTCCAGTCTGAGCGGGTCAGCTCTCACTGGCCCTGCGGATAATATCCTACCTCCAGATTCACATTCGACCTGCCCAGCCTTGAATTACCTAGTTTGGTTTCTGGAATGGCTGCAGTTGACTGTCGTTGGACCAATAAACCAAACCACTCTTATCTCTGTCTCACACACACAAGCTTGTATGGCAGCCTAGGGGTTGGAGAAGCAAAGTAAAGGCTGCTTTATGAATCAAATAAAGTGATGTTCAGAATGTCTATCTGAAAACTGCTTGCCAATGAGAGGACTGAGTGGGTGGTGTCTCATTTTTCTTCATGACAGTCCATCAGTTGTGTTAAACTGGACTTGGATTCAAAAACCTGATCTGATGATTTTAGATTGTGATCCACCTCAAGGGCTTTCAAAATGTTATGCATTTAATTTAGCTTTTACTAAGTTTACAAATTTCACATAACTATGTTGACTAGCAGATCTGTGCCATGAGTAATGTTGCAAACACAAGTGCAATGCTGATTGGACAAATTACTTCAAGTGGATCTTCTTTAGGTGGGTTACTGTGAACAATGCAGTTATAGCTAGCAACATGGCAAATGAGGATCTTGTGCCAAAAAAAGAATTAGTCTATAATGCAATGTTGTGTTTTAATGTAACCACCAGATGGTCTGTTACTCAGAAACATATGGAAAGGTGCCCCTAGAATCCTAAAGAAAAAAGGCCGGAAATAAAATTCTTGCGATAGGTGGTTGGATGAATCATCCGTCGATCTAACATTGGTTAACGTTAACAGATTAACAGTATCAGTGCACTACCACCAGCACAGCCAGTTGATAAATCAAACTCTCACCAGAGCCTGCCGAGAGGAGACAGAAAACATCTTTTCCATCAAGAAAAGCCTTCAGTGCCCTTCTTTGCTCTTCTTTCAATGAAATATACTTCCCAGTTCCAATATAACCGATACTATAGCAACAGCTCCGCTAATCTTTTTTGCCAATGTTTTTTTTCACCAAACGAATAATCACTTCAGTTACTGGTCTTCACAACTAAACCACGCTTGCGGCTGCCAGTACTTCCTCAGAGGACAATGATTGGTTCAACCGCTGATCAAGATCACATGATCAAGCTATCTTGCTAATCCAGCTGCCTCACAAGGTAAGTTTTAACTGTGCAAATGGAGGAATTCATAGGCTATTTTTTACAGGGCATTTCAAAATTGATCATCATATTGTGTTTTGACCAAATTGGCCATGCATAGTGTTATTTCGTCACAACTATTTTCTGTACTACTACTACTACTACTACTACTACTTCTACTACTACTACTACTACTACTACTACTACTACGACGACTACTACAGTGCTACTTCTTCCTTCATTGTAGCTTAGTTGAAGTGCTGTTCTCCATTCACACTTAACCCCAAAATGTCCAGTGGATGTCAGAGCCATCACAGCTGTTGGATACTATCTGTTGCCATCGTAGTCCGTGTGCCAAAGTCCTCTATACATATGACCGGATTGTCTAGCTGACGACTTACACACAGCTGTCATCTCCACGCCTCATTGTTTACATAACTAAATCTGTTTCCTCCTCAACAAGTTGCCTCTTCATCACAAACTTGTAGTTTTTCTTCTTTGTTAAAGTCACTTCTTGGAAGTCTTTGGGGCATTTTACGACAGCATTCAATAAAAACCAGCCAAGTCAAGTTTTAGTCTTTCTGATGGCACAATGTAACACACCAGAAAGAAAAAAGTAAAAAGGGCAATGGAAAAGTGGTTTGCCAAAACCAAACAAGAAGGATCACACTATTTCCCTTTCTTTACCATTCTATTCCTCCCTTCTCCCCAGCCTTTGCTTTCCACCAGGGCCGTTATCAGACGCCAATGTGCGGCAAGCGGAAAGGAGAGCTCAGAGAAAATAATTACCCTCTGCCTCAACCAGCTGGTTTGTTCATAAACACGCAATTATGATTTCATGGCAGTCCATTATATACAAGCCACTCCAGGGCAGAAAGCTCTGCCAAGGCGCGATCACTGAAAACATCTTAAACACTGTGAAACAGCGAACACCTCAGCTACCGAATGCAATTTTCTGATTTGCTTAGCAGCTCCTCAATAAGAAATCAATTAGTCTTTGAGGAATATGAGCAAAAGTCCTGTAAAGCCAATGTGCTCGCTCTAGAAGCGCTCTGTAGACATGGTGACCACACATTAAGGACTCTGGGAGCAGATGGGCCATATAGAGTGTGAGAGGATTTATCACATTTGTTTGTTTGTTCATCTGATATCTGATCAGTTAGATATCATATTTCAATACTGATGATTTGATCTTAATTGGACTTGGTGCCTCTAGCAAACAACAAAAGAACGATGATAATTTAAAACAGACAGATAAGATAGATCAATGGCTAGAGTGAAAAGATATAGTTAAAAAGAACACAAACAAATGATATAAATATATCACTGAGATCATCAGCTGACTTCAGCAGCTTTTATCTACATGGTGACTAAGACTGGTAGCTGTGACCTTTTCATATGTACCCAACATGTCACTTAATAGCCATCGAATTGCTCTTACATGTTTCATTGTTATTGTTTAGAGACATTTATTAAAATACATGTAAATTCATAATGACAAAAAAAGACCATAATATGACACAAACATTTAGTATCTATATTGATGTTCTGCAATGCAAACATGAAATCAGTGTTCTCCGTAAATCTCTGTATTCCTTCTTTACTTTACATAGAGGCCTACTGTTTCTGTTTGCAAACTCGTCTTTTCAATGTTGTTTCTTTTATTGTTCCATATCATCACTGTTCTATCCTTTACTCTGATCACATCTCAGTTACAAACTGGCCCTGGTCTCCACCCTTCATAATACCATGCTATGTCCATTTCTTGTCATTCATAATCTGGTGAGAGGAGTGCATTTACTCCTGCGTTGGGCGTTGAGGAAAGAACTGAAGAAGTGAGGAAGTGCGGTCTTGGACTGTTTCAGTACCATAAAGATTCTGTGGGCCAGGACTTTTTCCCTTATGTGCTTGATAGTTATGTTGCGCATTCAAGTTTTTACAGCAAACTAAGGAAATGTGGAAAATGTGGCTCTTAAAGGTGGCAGGTTGCGCTTTTAGTGGCTATGGGAATGGCAGTGCCTGTCAACCAGTTGGTTGGTCTGTTGGTCCACCACTTTGGTCCGCAGCAAAATATCTCGACAACTACTGGATTCATTGACGAAACCTTTCTTGTATACATTCATATTCCCCAGATGATGAATCCTACAGACTTGGTGATTCCATGACTTTTCCTGTAGCACTACCGTGAGGCTGATTGTATTGAGTTTATTCGACAACTTAAGACATTTTCAACCCCTATAGAATTGTGTAACATTGCCATGGACATATCTTAAAGGGTACCCTGTGGAGTCTTTGACCTCATCCTAGCTCTATGGGGCCGTTTTCTTTTGAATGAGCAAGTCCCCATTTTGTTGGCACGTATGTGCTTGAGGGACCTGAAAATGGTTTCATATTATTCGACTGATCAAAAGCTTGTGATTTGCTAAAATGCGCATCGATGCTCCACACAGCACCTTTAACACTTCTAAAGATTCTAGGCTTGTTTTAATGTTAACAAGGTTGATGTTTTTTCTGGTTAATTCGTCATTACTATTGCCATTTCTCTGCTACAGTGCTACAGTAGGGACACTCCTTTGTTGTAGCATGAAATCTGTTGTTGCTCAATTACTCTCATCTATCGGTGCCATTCAATCAAGAAAGATTTAGTAAACAGGATAACTATTTAAATATGAAATATTTGAAAGGTGCTATAAACACATCATTCCACAATCCAGAACTTGCTATGCAATGGTGGTGCATGAAGATGCAGTGGCTGGTAGCTTCTCCAAATTGTGCTTTTTTGACAGTCATTAGCATTGGAGAAGAAAGTGGGTGTTTTGGATTGAGAGCAGCAGACTTCGAGGCCTGCTGTGTCTTCCATGAACGAATCCAACTTGGTTTTAAGGCTGCTCCAGGTTAATGTTTAGTGGCAAGAAAAGGAAATGGACAAATCAGACTCATGCTAACCAAACAACTTGAAATCAGACACTGCAGTGCCCACATTTTTGTCAGGGGCCTGTTTTTGACGCGGCATCACTGTTAGGGTTGTTGCACTCAGTGGGCGAACTGTGTTCCAGGCTGACAGAGCGCAGGACTACAGCAGGACAAGGAGAGGTGGACTCTGCGTGTATAACATTGATGCTTAATGCTTACACTCAGATGTATGTAGCATGAAGGAGTTTATAAAAATCCATTCCTTCTTCATTATGGTGTATAGTAATTGGGTTTGCAAAAAATGAGAACTTTCTTGGTTACTTATTCATCCAATTTGTAATTTTAATATATAACTGCTGACAATCATATTTTTGAAATTTTGTGAAAGTCAAGTATTTGGGATCACACTTTATTGCATGTCAATGTGTTTTTTGTATTCAATTTATGATTCTTTTTTCTATTTTGGTTACAAGGGCTGTCAGTATAATTGTTGGCCCTGAAACTTGTACACTTATTATAAAGTTTCACATTTAAATTCCATTAATAAATCTCAACAATGATAAAATGTTGACATTTGACATCTCTGACTGCTGTAATAAAATTGCACACACAAAATTACTTTACAGGGATGGGAGTGATGTCTGAAAACATAAACAGTACTTGCATCGGAAAAATCACTATTGAGCAATTCAGTCTTATTTCACTGTGGTTAACACCTGCGATTGCTCCATTTCATCGTCCAGGTATTTTGATATTCAATGCTTTGAAACCTGTCCTGCCAAATTCAGCCACCGCATCTAGCAAAAATCACTACAGCTTATTAAAATCTGTCATGAAAATAAGTATCTCTGGTTGTCTAGTTATTATTCACAAACACAGCTGGTGTGGTGTGATGGAGACCAGTTGAATGGTGAAAGCCAGAGGAGCACAGCTGAGCAAAAGAAGTAATCTCAATTTAGGTCAAAATGAGTTTCCACCTACTTGCACCCTCCATCAATAACGGATTCTTGCGAACATCATTAACTCCTATTTCTTTAAAGCAGGTCTTTGGCAAACTGTCTGTAGAGTTGAAACCCACTCTACATACACTGACCAAAGGATCAGAGATTTCAGCGAAGAGTGTCAACCTTGCCTTGGGTCCTTCCTTGTCGCTGTAAAACATTTTCTGATGTACACAGGGCCACTGGATGTATTGTTGTTCTTGCCGTCGGCCCTCGACCACAATCTGGGGACCCTAAACTGTGGGTTCAAGACTGAAACCACTCACTTAAAGCAGCAGAGGGAAACAACAGAGCGACTCAGGCAGCGAACAACAGATGAACGCTGTTAGCGGCAGGCTGACAGATGCATGGCAGCAGCCTCCAACAGGAGCAAACACATTGTGTGCATCTCTATGGGAGCCACCTCAGTGCATTGTGGGAGTTGTGTCTCAGCAGGGGGGCGTGTCACTTCCTGGTAGGAGAGACCTCACTGTTAGAGCAAAGTCTCCTGGGATGTTAAGCTTTGAAATACTGATGCATTGTGGGAGCTGGGGTGTATTGTGGGGAGTGGTAGGCCCAGCGGGTGTTGTGCCTGTGTGTTGTCCCGATGATTGTGCGAGAGGCAATGATGCACATGCACACATATGCACACAAATACACACACCTCTGATCTATGGATACACAGCAGCCCAGCAGGATCCTGTCTTTGTTGGTTCGGAATACACACAGAGAGTTCACTCCTAAAAATGCGCGTACGTATGCACATCCGGAGACACACACCGTACACAGATTTGCACACACTCACTTTCACAGAGGGAGTAAAACTCCCTGATGCTCCTGCTGCAAACACATGGGAGAGAGATGAAAGACTTTCACATTCACAGCAAGCAGCAGAAAAAGATGGATCTCTTAAACTTCATCCACCGACTCCCAGCTTCACTATCAACACATGCATGGTTAACACATTTCCCCGAGCTTATCCAACACATGGGCACAACATCCTTGGCCGCTGCTCCCAGCATACTCCTCTCAAAAAGTGGAAGTGTTGCTGTAGTCGAGCCGTGGCCATCTTCCGCCCTTCCACACTCCTCTGCACCCATCCTCTCCCCCTTTCCTCCCTCTGCGATCAATGCTCTCCTCCAACCTGGACTTAGATCAAAGCCCACTTCCCCTAACCCTCCAACACCACTGCTGCCCCCACTCCACCACCCTTCTGCACTGAAGGTTGGCTGATCCACAGGTAACCTTTTTCTCTTTCATTCCTCATCTCTGTCTTTCTTTCTCCCTCTGCATCCCCCCCCCCCTCTCAGAACCGGAGATCATCAAAGACTGCTGGGCCTCACGCCAGGGGCTCCCTGCTAAGCAACCTACCCCAGACCCCCCGCCAACATCAACCCCCCCAACGCAGCTACACCTCCACCTCCTCCCTGCTCCCCGCAAAACCCGCATGTAACACACACGCACACACACCAGCATATCCACCTCCCACCAGGCCCCCCCCATCGGCGGGCTGCCCCACGCTGGCTGCACATACTGTAAACAACAAGCTGTCAACAGGGCTCAAGTGTGCCAGCCATCTGATGTGACCTATGGAACAAAATTCTGGCTGTGCTGTGGGGCTCAAGGCTCAGCAGGGGGGTGGTCAGGGGGTACTGCGTGAGTGTGTGTGAATGTGTGTGTGTGTGTGTGGATGAGAGCGAAGAGGGGGGGCAAGCTTTGACTCCGCAGGTGCAGCAGAGGTGGACCGATTCGCTCTCTAAATATCATGCCAGCTTTTAACATATTGGTGATCGCAGTTCAGAACTAACAGCACATTTTGTTTAAAGTTTAAAGCAGGGTGGTTAAGGTGTTATGAGCAGCATTTAAAATGATTATCAAATGAATCATTACCACAGAGTTTTAAGACAAAGCTGTGCGGTACGCTACGCAGCAGATGACGTGTGCCCTTTAAGAAAGTAACTACACTGCACGGGTATAGGGCAAGATGTGGTTACGCTTGTGTTTTCACAGTCCAAGTGTGATGATAAATACAACATTAAATTGGCTACATGGGTACTAAAACAATTTTACAGGATGTCTTTATGTGAAAAGTGTTGTATGAAGCCGGATAAATGACGGAAAGGGATGTCACTTAAGCCAGAGTCGTTTGGGGCTGACGATGTTTAAAAAGAAAGGTCACAGAAGAGAGCCTGTGACCGGAGGGTGGCTGGTTCAATCCCTGGACCAGCAGGATCAATCTGGAAGGTGAAAGTGAAAGACAGTGTTGCCGTTCCCTCACTACCACAACTGAGGTACCCATGAGCAAGACTGAAGCTGCTCAGCAGTTGCCAGATCCGACTGTGATTGTATTAAGCAGTTTCCAGGTTTGAATGTGTGTAACTGCTTGAATGTGATCAAGGCTTTTCTGAGCACTGCTACCACTGAACCCTCCTTGAATAAATATAGGTAAAAAAAAAATAAAAAAAAAAATAAAAGGAAAAAGTGAGTTTACCAGACCTCTACAGTCTGCTCCTCATCTCTGCTTAAGGCCAGCTACTAGCTGCTACTTGAATATCCCACTGATATGTCTGCGGTGTTGCGGTGTTGGCAATGCAGGCGGCCAGTTTTGACAAGGAAAAAGGTTTTGTGGGATGACAAAGATGACATCTCTGGTTCTGCTGCATTGATTTGTATCCTTTATTCAAACTGTTCATCTTGGTTCTGAATGTTAAAGGCATGCAACGCTGAATCGGGAGAGTAAATAAAGCCCCAGTAATCATCTATAGTGATGTAAAAGACATACTTAAAAGTAAAGATAATGCAGTAAATAGGACTTCACCCATATTAATACTACTTTATTGATAGGTAATGTATTTTAGTATCAAAAGCACAAGGTAAATCATACATACGTTTATATATATATGCATATAATGTATACTTTGGCTTGACAGATAATCATCCAATTGTCTGAAAGTACATTGAACACACTGTTCCGATTGTTGGAATCAGTGTTTTTAATCTGATTGAAGATAAAACACAATCAAATAAAAACGCACTACGGTGGCTCTGATACAGCATGCAATCTGCAAAGTCACTAGCTACTACATAAAAAAAAAAAAAAATGTTGAACAAATGAACAAATACTTCAAAATTGTACCTAAATATAGCGTTTGAGTGAAAGTGCTTGGTTATATTTCATCACTGGTCATCTCTATCTAGCAAAACATTCTGCTCACCATGCTCAAAACTGACAGCATCAAGACAGCAGTCTCCTATTAAGTAATAAAACGAGGCAAGATAGTGTATGTACGCTATAACCTGTGGGTTTTAACCTCTGCTGTAAAGCAATCCTGACTCTGGAGCTGGACATACTGCGTGGAAAAGTGATTAAAAAAGCAAATTATTTATTCACGCTACAATTTTGCACATGAGTTTAGTAGTGAGATGCCATTGCAGTAATGGCTTGTTTACATCTGCCAAAACAAACCATTAACATAATTTGGGCAGCATAACGTTTTGTTGTAAATTAGTTCTATATGCATGTAATTTTTAGACAAGCTGCATATTGTCGCAACAGAATAAAACGTCAACTGATTAGAAGTGCAAGTCTTTCTTTCCAGCGTCACAAATCTTTATTAGCGCGCCAAACAGTGCTGGAGTCATCCTGTATCTACACCTTTGCGTGCGGTGCATTATCGAATATATTGGATACGGCTAAAGGGATGGCTGCTTCTACTGATTTGATAATGACATAATAGACCATTAAGGTTCAGGAAATAATATGCCTGCGTACAGATTTGGAAGTTGCAAAGCAAACATTAAACAGTATGAAGAACATAATGGGAAATCCATGGGAAATCATGGAGGGATAAAAATACATACAGTAACAGGCTGTTGGTGTGAAAGATAATTGAGCATGCAGTAAAAACCACAGATAGGAGAATTCACGCTGTGACTGAGATAAGACGTTGTGACAATACTGTATTCAACTCCTCTCCTCTCAAACCTAGATCTACGTCTGATATCCTTTTTGTCTGCACATCCTGTCTTTTGACACAACTTGTACGACTGCACTCAATCGCTGTCTCCCTCCCTGACTATTGTCTATATGCTATTATTACTGTCATCTCCCCACTCTTTCTCCCCCTTCCCTGTCTCCCCCCACCCCTACCCCCGTGTCTCCTCTCAACTCACACTCAGATTTGTGGCTCTTAATATTGTATCTGTCTACCAGAAGGACAGGAGCACGGGAAATGACATGTTTCCGCCTGGGGTGAAAGACACACGCACACACACTCGTCCGCACACACACGCAGCAGATAGCACACACTCAGGCATCGGAGACTGCGTCAAGCTCACAATGTAATTACGGGGAAACAGAGCAGTCAGTTACACACCTGAGTGCAGCTCGGATCAGAGCTGGGCTGTTACTCTGACACTGACAGGGAAAGCCAGGAGTTAGTCTGTTAAAACACAATGACAGACAGCTACATCTACTGATATAGCCGCGCTGACAGACCAAATATTTGGACTGAGGGAAACGGGAAAAGGACAGGCTCAGATGCAGAACATGAGGGTGACACTGTTGTACCTTTCATGCATGTGAAAGCAAAAACATAATGTACAAATGTATATTGACCAAGATAGTCTGATAGAAGGGATTACACGCGTTTATTACAAGTCTTATGGCTATTTCATTTTTTTCCATGGGCTGACAGTCTGTTTGGCTGCATATAGAGCCTGGGGAAGTCTTGTGCTCGAATGTGGATTTTCTTATTTTTATGAATATGCAGCATTTTTTTCCCTAATGAGTCATAAAGTACACTGTTCTTTATTAAGATACATTTATCATGAAAAAAGCTTTATACAAACAGTCTGAAAACAAGGCTGGTGCATCTGTAGACACAGTCATTAGCATATTTAAATGGAAAAACTTTGCTACCTTAATAGAATACTTCAACTTTTTCGAAAACCCACTTTCTTTTCAAGAGTTCCATGACAAGATCGATTTCACTTTCTCTATGCGATAGGTCCTGAGCTGGAGTCAGGGGGAGATTAGCCTAGCTTAGCAGAGCAAAGACTGGACGCAGGGGGAAACAGCTCGCTGGGGCTAACTTTGACTATCACAAATTAACATGTATCTTTTTATCTTAATCTGTACAACTAAAAATGAAGAAACAATTTGTGTTATTTTATGTACGACATAAATATACAAGATCAAAAATATTATATGGTAGCTTTAGGAGGTATTAGGCATATAAATGCAAAGGAATCTGCAGTCTGGTAGCCTATATTACCTGACCAAGTAGATTCTGTGCCTAATACTAACCATACTGCAACCGCTTTGAGAGTGTATCATGTATCAGGCATGTCCTCCAGGACTATGAATCATCATATCTGATATTTCTGAACAGAAAATTCCCTCTGCTTGTAGTCTTTATGCTAAGGCAGGCTAATCGCCTCCTGACTTCATCTCTGTATTCATGTTGGATTAATGCAGTGTCTGCAGAATGAGGAAGACGCATAAGCCAACTGTCATTCTGACTTGCGTTCATGCACAGTCCTACCATGATTACCCCTTTCGATGGTCTTGTAGTAGAAAAGGGACACAATCAATTCCACTCTATTGTCAGTGCAAAAAGTACTAAGCTGGACCCAGGAGGCTATCAGCCTAGCTTAACATAAAGACTGGAAGCAGATGGAAACAGCTACACTGGACTCACTAACACTTAACTATGCATGTACGCACTTAACATTTATCTTGTTAGTTTGATCTGTATACAAATGGAAATGTAAAAACAACATTTTGTCGTTTTAAGGATGTTACAAGCTGCAGCAATTCTTTGACAAACGACAGCCATGTGCAGTGACTCCCTTGTTACTTCCTCATAGTAATGTTCCCAGGAATCCAGTACAACAGCTGGAAACGCTGCACAAAAACACTACAAAAAAAATGTCTTTATTTCAGTCCTATTTCTGTACAAACTAAACAAGCACAGTTGCAGACTTTGTTGATGATCTTTAGGTGTTTGTGGGCATATATTTGAAGAGAAATCTGCAGTCTTGCAGGCTACATGACACACCCCTGAGATCTTTCCTAAACCTGACCGAGTAGTTTCAGTGCCTAGACGTAGCGATGCTGTCATTATTATGAAAGTGTGTCACGTGGATGGGGGTTTTCTCGTACTGTGCATCTGTAGATAGACCTACTTGATATCTTTTAACAGACTGTTTTTTTCCCTCTGATACTAGTCGCCATGCTAAGACAGGCTAATCACCTCCTGGCTCCATCTCGGTACTGAGGCTGCATTTTACGCAATCAAGTAAGCCACCCGTTCTTGTGAAGACATTGTTTCAAAATGGTTACTCTTGTTGCTGGTCTTGTATCAAATAAGTTACTTTTGCAGTGTTTTGCACCTGTTGCAGTCTGTTAACAACTGAAAATAGATCAAACTAGATCAAAGCTAAATCCAGGGTATTATTATTAATACTTTTATCAGTTCTTTTTCAACGGAAGCGATCATGGCTGTTAGAGACTCTTGGTGTGTCATTTTCAGAATTTCAACTAGGATGCTGGTCCCAACCGATTACTCGTGAACTGTGTGATGTCAACATTGCATTAACGGACAAACTTAAGAGGAATGGTGTCAATCATCTCTTCTAAAGTCAATCAGTTTATTTCCTAAAGTGCTGAACTATTTCTTTTTGCAATAGAAGGGCGGGCAGAATGTTTTTATAAACCTTAATTAAAGCCTAAATGCATTGATGGCTCTGTTTAGGCCCTACTAGAGGTATGTGAGACATGAACACGCTTGACGTACCTCTGTGAATCTTTAGCCAAACAGTTCACAGAATGGTGAAAAATAGCCAAGAGCCGAAGGTCACACTCACTCCTGTTTCTAAATAAATGCCATCAGCTGAGATAAATCTTCAATGCTCGTGATGAAATAGATTCCCAATGGTCTGACTTGAACTGATGTCGTTTCATTTCCTGACAGCACCACTGACTGTTCTCTTGAGCTGCTTCACAAGATCACCTCGTGACCTGAAAAATCCCTAACAGGGAATCCCTCAGAAAATGGATGGAGGCTGTAGATACTGCTGCTAGTTCAACGTATCATAGCTATATCTTTGATCACCATACAGCTTTATTCACTACCGACAATTGTAGGACTGCAGCAGTGGGTCAGCTCTTATGGTCTGGTTTTGAATATCCCTGCCATGACGGCCATTAATGACTCAGTGTCTGTTTCCCTGATTTAAACTCCCTTCAAACAGCACTCTTAAATATATCAACTTCACTTCACTTTCATGTACAAAGCCAGTTTGATGCCATACAATTCAGATGTTTTTAAATTTTGATTACAGAAGAAATAAAAATAACTGACATCAAATTATATTTAAGAACACTGTGAAAAAAGCAATTTAGAGAAATGTTTCAAGCAAAGGGTTCTGCTGAAAACACTGAAGCACCATGCTCTACATGCACTACCAGTACTCAGAATGACAGACTGCGCTCAACTTGTGTACAATAGCCCCACCTACCCTCTTACCATATTACCATGCATAAAGAAGCATGTGGTTTGAAGAGAGCATGATGTACTGTATGTATCAGCACTTTCTCTCCAGAAGACATAGGCATGTAGCTCATTAAGTCCACGGTCTGTCATGTTCACACTGAACCTTATCAGCCGCTACATGACACAACATGACTGTACAGCAGCTCCAGACTGATGGGATGTAAAATCAGTGCAGCACGGTACTCTGATTCACTTCTACTGTCTGTTTGCTATAGGTTTAGTATCCTCACTAAACCAAATGGAGAAAGAAGTCAGAATTATCCTTTCCTTTGTGTAACATCCTTCCCTAGTGTGTGTGTGCGTGTGTGTGTGTGTGCGTGTGTGTGTGTGTGTGTGCACGCATGCGTGTGTGTGTGTGTGTGTGTGTGTGTGTGTGTGTGTGTGCGGGCACATATTCTACCACAGGGGACGAAAGGGCCAGTTTGATAAATGGCTTAAATAATGAGGAGTCCCAGGAGCTCTCAACTTAACTACAGTGTAGGACTGCTGTGATGAAGATCTAGATAGATACACGCATGTGTGCACACAGACACAGACACACACACACACAGAGACACACACACACACACACACACTCAAACTGCAGTGAACACCGAAAGCTCCCAATCTAATCTTAATATCGTACATTAGTTGAGCTCCATGTGCACATACACACAGTATATTTGGCATCAAAGAAGTGCATAAAATACTGTGATAAACTGTGTTGGATGCTTGTTAGATGTGTTTCTTTGCTCAGCAACACAAAGCTGAACGCAGGAACAAACATCAAACAGAGAAGGTATCATTAACTGTTACGCCTTGGTACGCTGACGGTAAACAAATAAGAGCATCATTGAGGGTATTGTTGCTGGTAGTACTGCTGTTGGCAGTGCTTCTTCAAACTTCAACCACCCAACCACTCACTCTAATACCTCCATTCAGAGGCTGCTAGTTTCATGGCAGTATGGGCTGGCAATACATACTGTGAAAAGACTGGCAGTGCTTTGTGCAAAGCCAGTGGTAGAAAGGCGAGTAAAATGAATAAGCAGTTGGTATCAGGGCTATTCATATCATGAGCCTAAATACAGTTTAACAAATCCTGATCTGTGTTTAAAAAGAGAGCAATCAGCCTTCGTACAAACAAATATCAGGCTTTATAAAAGGACATTTATCAAGCAACTTATTTCATAAAGCCTAAATGTGAACTTCAACTGTATTCATGTTGGGACGTAGAACAGATTTTGTAACTTTATCCAACTGTGCATCGGTTTTATTCATGTTATGCAATTTCGTGAATTCATGTTATTGTTCTCGTCCTCGTCGGCCCGTGTAGAGACCCTTCAAATAACACAAAAATATGTCCGGCATTTGCGTGAAACTGTACACCCGCTTCAGGGTCACCGCACCCTGCATCGCAGCACAAACTGGAGAATACTCACGGCCAACGCGTATTGTAATTGGCTGTTACTGTCAGTTTACCACCAAGAATCTACAAGAGCATTGCTTAATAATGAGAACAGATATGACACCAGCCCTTTTTTTTCTGTTCAACTCTGCACACCTCACTGAATCGAGCTTAATGTGGCGATTCTTATATGTGTCGCTGACGACGCTGTTGAGCCGACACAGAACCACTGTATACTGGCTTTTGCGAACTTAAAAACTACTAATCTATAGGGTTCATAAGACTGCCTCATTTAAATTTTCTGAAGATGGATATAAACAAGTAAGTCACATACACATTTTTATAGATTTAGTCACTGTGACGTCGTGCTAGCAACAACAGTCACAAAGGCAACTAGCACTTGATTTGCATTGCTGGGATGTTTGTAATCTGAAATCGTATTGATCCGTTTTAATTTTCAGCCTTAACTGTAATGTTTAAAGATATTTGGTTAAGCAGGGTGGTCTGACCTATCTGACATCTCTTTGCAAGCTCCTTTGGTATCTACCTAACTGTAACATCTTGGACTAACTTTAGTTTTGGGTAAACTCATTAAGCCGTCATTTTCTTTATTCTGTGACTCAATAGGTAAATTAGGTCTCTGAACTAACGTTTGTGAAAGTCTTGTTATCAATAAGATAATAAAGCACAGACTTGTATTGAACTAAATCAGATGTACACACTTTAAAAATAACAGTCTGTATTGATTCAGATGTTGACCCAACAGAGAATCAAAGCCCTGCTAAAATCCATAGCTTCCGTTATGAGGAAATGCTAACATAAATTAGACTTTCACTCTAAACAAACACAGTAAAATCTGAAATCATTGCGGTGAAGAAGAGATCTGTAAAATGTTGTTTGTGTGGAAGCTGCTAATCTTGTATGCGGCATTGGTTTTTTTTTAATGTTAAAACGTTACAGTACATGTAGCACCTTTAAATGGCTCCATATGTTCCGTGTCTGTGAACACAGACAGTCGGGTTCAATATTGTGCCAACACATCAGAGAAAGAAAAGAAGAAGCAGTAGCAGACATAATGACCCAGTGAGCCAGTGAGAGGAGCAGCAGCGTGGGTAGGGCTTCAGCACCAGGCACAGGGTACAGCACCCTGCATGAATATCAAAAAGCTCCCTCCCTTTGACCTTGAGATTAATATTTAAAAGCTGGCTACACTCTATACGCACACACATACACACACACACTCTATGCATGTGCACATACACACTGTTCACCGTGTGCCCCGCGGCCAGTGGTGCACTGAAGTCTTCCTCATTAACTGGCTGTTCTGTTCTGATCCTTGTATCTATAAATACTGTATAAAGGAAAAGCTGATTATACGTATACTGTATTTGTTATAACAGATGTGGATGAATGACATATTGTATAGGCACAATGCTGATGTATTCAAATAAATTACCTATTTGAAGCTTGTTTCAAGTGTGTGCACGTTCACTTTTGTTCCCTACATCAATGAATAAGAAAAAAAAAAAAGGAAAAATGCGACTGACTGGAAGGAAGTCAGAAAAAAATAGAAGCCTAAAACAATCTGTGATGCCTCAGAAACATGTTGGCAATGATCTAAACAGACACACTGGTAAACATGCAGAAAACACTAACACTTATGACCTATTCAACCTTTACTTTTAGCTTTATTATCTGAATGCAGTTTTAAAAAGAATCAAGAACTATTTTGACCGACTTTCACAGATGCATGAATCATGTGAAACCAAATGGCACATAAAGGGAACAAGTAAGCACGAATATTCTCTTAAAAATGGACAGAGAATGTATCTTTTCCCCACAGAGTTTAGCCATTTTTAGCTTTTCTTTATTCATTTTGCACTGCTGTCCTTTCAGTTGTTTCTCTTTCTTGGACTCTCTGGAAGACAAACGCAAATGTTCCGTCTTCTGCTCTGAGAAATGTTACTTCCCCCGCTTTTCTCACATCACGCATCTGCAGTCTTCAATCTAAAATGTGTTTTATAAAAAGGGAGATTTGATTACTTTAAATTGTGTTATCCTACTCACTTTAAGGACAAACTTAATAAAACTATGTGGCTTGGTCCTTATGTATGGATGTGTCAGTTGTTATACAGATCCTGAATCTATACAACGTTGAGGTCCGACTGACTCTCATGCTTTACATCCCATCCTTTACATTACTTTTCTTAACTGCCGAAACAATTATAGTGCATATTATATAGTGTAATGAATGCAGCATTTAAGTTATCTACCGAAATGTTGAAAAGGGAATGTCTGAAATTAGCAAGCAGCTCCCATCAAGCTGTCTGTATTTGTTGTGTTTGCGCTGCGAGATTGTCTGTGCAACACTGCAGCTTAGAGTGGATTCATTTAAATCAAATCAGTGTAGCTGTTTGTGTTTTCAGGATAAAATGTGAGCCTGTGTTTTTGTTGGACAAAAGAAAATGTAATTTGTATTGTTTCTGTCATAGCTGTGGCTTTCACAAATGTAACTTGCACTTGCTGGCGTATCGCCACCAGAGTTTATCACAGGCAGCGGGAAAAAGAAACAGAGAATGCTCGTTTTTAAACTTTTTAAGAGCTGAACACCAGCTGCTGTGACATCACTCTTGGATTTCATTCTCATGGATCTGTTCTTTGTTTGTTTAGTCACTGTGTCTGTCCATGCTCATGTTAAATACCTAGCTATTTATCTACGGATGCTTTTACCAATAATGTAAGCGCATTTTGCTATTGCACATGAAGGTAAGTCCACTCCCTTTTCTAAAACATCAGTGGTCAGAGCTGTTTCAATGTTTTCTTTGACATTGGACATCACACAACACTGACCGTCACTTCTTCTAACTCAAATACTCATGTCACTTCTTCTATCATTCAGATGGATGCTAGTGTAACAGACAGCTAAAAAAAAAAACACAAAAAACACACACTAATCAGAAATCCCCAGCCATGAACAAACACAGATGTGATGTCCCTTCCTGGAGCTCTTTCTTCCACCCAGTATCCTCTAACCCAGTCCTGTCCACCGCTGTGAGGGATGCAAACAAACACACAAACACACAAACAAACAAACAGAGTGATGAGCGGACGTGACGTACAAAGCTTCGCTTTTGTTTCATCTTCTTTTTCTCGTCTGTTCCTCTGTTTTTAGCGCAGTGTGTGAGGCCCCGGTGCAGCACACTCCTTTATGGAGAGACGATGGGGAGGCAACCTCACTGCCAGAGTGGGTTTATTTTGCCAAGTGTGTGATCAAAGCGCGTGGGTGTGTGTATGTGTATGTGTGTGTGTGTGTGTGTGTGTGTGTGTGTGTGTGTGTGTGTGTGTGTGTGTGTGTGTATGCATGAGAGAGACAGGGAGAAAGCTTGTGTGCGTGCTGAGGTGTGTGTGAGACAGATAGAGACAGAAGTCTCCACAGCAGTAGCTGCTGGGTTTACTGGTTTTGAGTTGATATAGTATTTTTACGATTACAACCTGTGGCAGATGGTTCAATGCTGATACAGTATCACACTGTTATTTTATGACTACTGCAGTTTTTTTTTTTTTTTTTTATAAAATATACACATAAAATACTATAAAATATTTAAACCCTTAGAAATTAGTAATTTTCTCCAAACAACTCTTCTGCATGCAAAACACATTACTGTCACATGACCACCAGATTTGACAGTCTGTTGTTTATTGAGCTGATGGTACAACTTTGGGCAAGTAGTGGATTTTGAGCAATGTGGGATCTCAATCAGCAACCAGAACAATGAAGACACCAACCAAACAATGACTCATAGTATCTGATTGACTGACAAGAGCTGATAGGTGATGTAAAACAATTGAAGCAGACGAGGCAAACTGCCAGTGACGGAGGTGCTGATCAGGAGATAAAATAGAAAGAACAGATGTGTCATACTCTTTACTCTTTATTTATCCAATGTTTTAAAGGTCTTTGTCAGAGCAAAGTGACTATAACCTGACCGCTATACCGCAGTCAATGAAACACTTTCGCTGCTAATGTTGCCAGGAACTATCAGAACTTAGGCTGTTAATCAAATGACAAACGGGATCTTTAACTATGCTGAAATATGCAGGTTTGTTCATTTTACAGGCTTGACCATACACACACTACTTAATTCAATGTTGTTTGGTAAAATAATAATGTCATAATAATAATGTAACTCTTTTTTAAGTTGAAATCAGGTGAGTCTTAGTTTTCTTATGATGACTTTAATATGTTTGTGTTTCATTTACGTTGCTGTTCATGATTGTTGTTGAATCTAATTTCGAACGAAGACTATGGTTTAACTTGAACAATTATATATGCTGTGAGTGTTTAGTTTAATTGAGTGACAGTCAACTGTTCTGCTTAATGTCACACTCAGCTTCAATAATCGAATATTCGTAAGACTTTAGGAGAAATTTAGGAGAAAGTACAGTTTGTAATTATATTCTTGTACATACACTGCTGGTGATATTCTCATCATTTACAGTATTTTTGTACCATGTAAGTGCTCTTATATATCAAAGGTACAAAGGAAAAGCAGGCAGGAGATACAGTATTGACATGTCACACGCCCAACATGATACTACAAAGCTCCTCTCTATGATTCCATCCCTCCCTCTATCTCCTTACTCCCTTTTTTCCCTTATCTTCCCTTCCGGTGCTGCTCTCATTCTCTCATACATCCACCCCACCCCACTCCACCACCACCGCCACTATCTGTCCTCCTCCTTCTCATCTTCTATGTCTCTCTCTCTCTCTCTCTGAGACATGTGATATCTCTTAGCATCTGCTGCTTACTTCCTGTACCTTTCTGTTCCTTCCGCTTTAACAACATCTCCACTCCCTCTTTCCATTTTGATATCCTCCACTCCCTGCATCTCCTCGCAGCATCTATGAACATATCCCTCGTCTCCACTCCCTATATTTATCTCGTCCTTATCTGGATCTCCCTCTCCTTCTCTCCATGCATGCCTATCTGTCTGTATCTGCTCTCTCCCAGTCTCAGCGGGCTCCGCTCTCATAAGGGAGGGCGCCGAGGGAGGGATGAACCTGAAATGGTAAATTGTTTATTTCTGACAGCTCCGCGGCGGCATTAAGCACCACCCACTAAAACCAGATGAAGGTAGTGAAGTCAGAGAATGAAAACAAACAAACAAATAAAAAAAAACAAAAAAACAAGTCATATTCATCACAGTAATTGTGTGGGTGCTTTGGGTACGCGGGCGGCCGGGTGCCGATGAGGGATGGCGCTGCTCACGAGCCTCCCTAACGTCCATGAATCACAGTCCCGAGTCGCTCGCCGGCCCTCAGCCGCCATAAAACAAAAGATGGAGATGAAAAATGCAGCAATTAAGTGATTTGATTTCTGCTCTACCCTCCTGTCCTCCTTTCTACCAACCCCCCTTTTTGGCCACACACATACTCACAAACACACACACACACGAAAACACATACAAACAGAGAAAGAGTAGCTCTTTGCAAACGCTGTGATGCACGTGCAAAAGGACATGCGCTGGCATACATAGACACTAGGCACAGTATTGACTTCCTATACTGTACAAGCCGTTTGATTTACCCGGCTTGAGGCTTTAGGATGCAGAACCCCTGCAACACTTAAAAAATAAACATTGATGAGACAAATGGGTTGGTATGAGGGAACGTTACGAGTGCAACACAGACAATCTGAGATCATCTCTGACTAATAAACTGCTACACCACTGCAGCCCTTCGTTGGTAGTGATGAACCATAAACCCTTATCATCTGTTTGGCTTCATGTAGCTCAAGGCGATACAGTCTTTTTATTAGTATTAAGATAGTACTGACTACAAAAGCATCACAAAGTACTTTGAGCTAAGGCCTCATTTAACCAAAACAAACAGCTATGGCACCGTCAGCTTGCTAATTAGCAAACAGGCTAGTTTACGAAGCAACCACTAGTCACAAAACAAATACTAGCTGCATGAGCTTAGAGACAGAAATTCATGTAAAAAGCAGCATTCTTTTTCTAATGTGAAAGAATGTCGCAGTGGTTAGGATTTGCACTTCTATAAAGCTGCCCGACTTGAAAACAACCACAAAATAATGGTCAGTCTGATGCATGACATGCATCAAAGCACTCGCACCGCTTATTTTCTGTATAATGTCAGCCCACACACCAGCAGTGTCTTGACAAAGCGTCAGGATACACCTATTAGCATCATGTGTCAACAGGCATCAAACCATGTATCTCATTTCCCTTCTGTAAGGGTTAAGTTCCAAAACACTAGATCCAACCAAATAATGCAACCTAGCAATGACTTTTTATTGACCTTCCCTACCCATAAACCACGAGTAGTCTCCTTACCCAAACCAAGATACCATGTTGATGTCACTTGAGTAACCAAAAAGCACGTTTATTAGATACTACTATTTAAAACAAATAAGCTGTTTATTAAATTTGCTTCAGTTTGGACATACAGTCATTCTGCACTTCATCGGTACACCTGTAATGTAACGTAAGCTAATATAACAGCACTGCCATAAATTCTACCTTTACAAAGAGAATAATCTACAATACATCTCAGCTACTGAGGTGGTAGTTTGTAGTGGTGTTGGACTGGACTGCATTATATTGTAAGGTATGTCAGATATATATATATATATATACACACACACATACATATGTACATGAGAGGGGTATAATATTAGATGCACCTTTC
This sequence comes from Sparus aurata, assembly GCF_900880675.1. Classification (NCBI taxonomy): domain Eukaryota; kingdom Metazoa; phylum Chordata; class Actinopteri; order Spariformes; family Sparidae; genus Sparus; species Sparus aurata. The sequence continues at coordinate 10,318,443 of NC_044203.1, read as the reverse complement.
AATGTAGACTGAATGATTGTGATGTCACGCTAACAACAAGAATCACTTCCAGGTAGACCACTGTTGGTCAATCTATATTGACCAACACCAATGGTATTTACTACTGCCTTAGTGATAAAGATAAAGCACAATTAAGGGCCACCTGAAAACTCTTCAAGTACTTTTTGATGCTATGAACAATTTTCAAGTCCATCACCCCCCAATTAACATATTTTGGGGGTTTGAATTGAAACTTTCTATTGAGCATTAGTATCTGTTTGTCTGTACCACTCTGGAGCAAAACATATTAGAACAATTTACCTCCTACACGCTGCGGTGTGGAGACTACATTTAAACACTAAACTCTATGAGAAATGTGGATGCTTTAACATTGTTTAGCATGGGGGGGCTTGCTTAATGGGACTTGGCTAAGCATGTGTAATTAAGAGCAGGGGTAAGTGGTGAGTTGCAGAGTGCATGGTGTGTGTGTTTGTGTGTGAGGGATATAGTAGCAGCATCAGGCCATGATGGAGTGCTTTGTGGAGCCAAACACCCATTCAGCAAGCTGTGTGCTCATTAATCCTGCCAAACTCCACTTGTTACATGCACGCACAGGAAATCATGAGGCTAGGTAAACAGGGAACTGCTGCGATCCATCACTGCACGCTGGTGAACACAGGCACACGCGGACACGTAAGCGAGCACGCGCACACACACAGATGTAGTGTACATGAGAAATGATAAACCTACGCCCATACAAATACAGTAAAGTCACACACGGCTCTGCTGGAACCTGACAAATGCACAGAAATAAACAGATGCAAACTAAATCACACACACATCTTTTATCTGAGAGTAAGTACATATAGCACTCTTTCTACCTTCAGAATGTTGTATTCGCTTTATGTACGAGATGTAAAGGACGACGGTTTCAATATCAACCCAGAAATAGTTCTCTTCTTCTGAACATTACAGAGGAATCAGATCCAGCGCGGGTGAAGGCCTGCACTTGCTATTAGTAGAAAGACATACTGCCACAAAGCCTGGAAAGAAATCAATAGAGCTTGACCCCAGTTTGACCTCTCGTTGAATGAAGAAGTTACGGTACCACACTGGCCTTGACATTAGCTTATTTGATGGTGTGTTTTCCCGACAACAGCTCTCTCTGCTCTCCTTCCTTTCTGTACCCTCTTTCTCCTCCTACTCGCTTCAATTGCTTTGTTTCCATCTCCTAAATGCATGCGAGTATGCACGCACATGCTCACACACACAAACACACACGTTACATGACAAATGCAGTATAGCGCCAGTTACACAGCCCAGTGGTTAGATGCAGCGTCGGAACAGATCTGTTATATCTATACGCCTGCCTGGCTGGAGCGTTTACTGAAGCCATCAGTGAGACAGCATTTCATACATCTTCGACAGAGAGGGTAACAATACTATCTACAGCAGCTTAGCCCGGGGAGGGGGGAATTTCCAGTTAATGAGCTACTTTTTTTCTTGTTTTAACATTCAGTTTTCAAAATGGCCACCCTTCAGGAGGACAGATTAGACACACTCCCGGGCTGCTGCTCACATGCTAATAAACTCCATTACAATGCATGTAAGAATACAGAAACAAAGGTAGGGCCTCAACAAACAAGTCTGGATTCTATTTCATTACCCTCCTTCATCACAGAGACTCGCACTTTAAGCTGCTGAATAAGATACTAAATCCAAATGCAAATACACATGACCAAAAAACAACCGACGCAGTGCAAACACAAACACCAGAAGAAGAAAACAATCATTTCATTTTAGATTTTACAATTACAGCTTTCACTGTTCCTTCTCTCCTCTGTCCGTGTGATGGTGCAGCTGCAGGCTTCCCACAATTGAGCAGCCCATAATATTTACCCAGAGTGCTTTCGGTCCACAGAGGCAGCCTGGGAACACAAGACCTGATAAGGTCAAGGGTCGCAGGTCACCCAGGGGCCAATCAAGGGTTAGTGGTGGAGCAGGTTCAGGTTTGGACTGGATGTAAAAGGTCAGCAGGGTCAGGTCAGGTCAGAGAAGGGGCTAGCTGTCAGCTGGGGTTAGTAAAAGGTGACAAGAAAATCAGGGTCTATTTTACCTAAACGTGTCAACAACCACAGGCATAGATAACACTGCAGCTGTGGTAAGAGAGGGAAGAGATTTAAATAACAAAATGGGTCGAGGTTGAAGGTTTTTCTATGACCTAAAAAAAATTTATGCTTCCTGGGAATATCGTTTTTATTTTATTCAAACAAAAAATAAATTCAATACATAGTCATCTAATCTTGATTTTCATCATTTCCTCATGACTGCTTTAATATCAGATGTTTACTGGCGGGTGTATGACCATTTCTACAGTACTGACCCGAGGTTATACCAGTTTTGAGTTACCCTGACAATCACACTGGATTTTCATTTAATTCTCACTTTGTTTTGTATTGTAATGACTGTGTGAATATGTGAAAAACTCAGATGTGGGTGGTGATTCAAAGGTCCTAAACCAGACCCCTGTTAAGTATCAGATCCATCCATCTAATACATCCATTTTGCAAAGTTATTTTGACTGGGGGAGGAGAACCGACCGTTGGACATTTAGTTGTAGGCTAACATTTGGTCCATCTAAACAAGCAATGCTCCACCTGTTGAACAGTCTGATCTAGGAATGGAGCAGATTTAGTGTTCTGCTTCGTTCACACTCATCTAAACAGGACTAAAAGTACAGTCACACCTGCAGTTGTGTGAGGTTGTACTTTGAACTGAACGCCATCATCAACACGCTTAAGCTAGCGTGGTAAGGTCTTAACATGTTATGCCTACCATGTTTGCCATCTTGGTTCAACGTATTACCAAGATTTGTACATAAACTCCACAGACATAACACAGCTTAAGATGAATTTGAAGGTTGGCTACACACCAAAGTATTGAACTAATGAAAACGTTGACCCAATGGCACCAGGCAGGATGTTAGTGGATCAACAAAGTTCATCCTCATCCTGAGGGTCACATGAACGACTGTGTCAAATTCCGTGGCAGTCCATCCAATAGCTACGAAGACATTTCACTTAAACCCACGGATGTCACTTTCTAGTGGCACAAGTGAGAAAGTCAGGGGTTCATAGGGTTAATTAAAAAAAATATTGTACCTCACAGCTTAACATTAGGCTACAGTGCAAATAAAAAGTTGATATTACTGCAACCCCATTGGACATATAACTACGACAGTTAGGTGAGACTGCTGATACGATGTGGAGTAGGAGACTTTGTTAAGCATATGAGAAAAAATGTGCGACAGACTGGTGGCAAAAATTCTGGATTCCTAAGTATTTTTCCCTGTAATCTGGAGCAGATTTTGACGAAAAATCGCGGGACATACAATACCCTATATTTAACCAAAGTAGAAATGTGATAAGCATAGGGATGTCCCGATCCGATCTGTAGGATCGGGATCGGGGCCGATCTGGGCATTTTTCCGCTGATCGGAATCAGCAATTTTGAACGTGGACCCAAGCCCAATTTATTTATTTTTTTTATGTCAGAGGACAATTCGTGGCAGAACGCAGACGCACATGTAACGTTACTTTGGCAAATCTGTCGATAAAGTGTCTGCAGTGTGGAAATAACTTTGATTAGAAAGCGAAAGTCCAACGGCGACATGCAACATCTGCTATACGACCGTTTCGCGGAGCTGCATTTAATACTACTCAGTTGATACGGCTGATAAAAAACTAACTCTCAAAGAATACCACGAGTTCACTCAAGCAATACAGGCAAAGACACAGAAGCAAAAAAACACTCGCGGATACTTTCAAAAGGAAAGAGAAATATCCTCGAGACAACGACATGGCCACAAATATTACAGAGAGTGTAATTAAATGAATCGCTCTGGATAACCAGCTCATGTTCATGGTAGAGGATCAGGGTTTTCTTCATCACCTGGCAATACATTATATTGACTCCACTTTTGAGTTACAACATGCCGGTATATGCGCACTAGTTTCGTGGGTCTCATACAGCAGAGCATGTAAAACAAACAATCGAGGAGATGCTGAACGTGTGAAATAGACGAGCAACGCGTCCACGTTATTCTACGTGACAACGAAGGAATATGTAAAAAGCAGTGGATGATATGGAGGCACCAAGCGTGGGCTGCGTCTCACACACACTTCAGCTGGCTGTACACGAGGGTCTGCTGTCACAGTGCAGCGTCACAGACTCACCTGCCAACACAAGGAAGGTGGAGGCCAATGTTGTAATAGCATAATGCAGAATAAGGACGAGCCATATGAAAGTATAGACTTTGTTTCAACAAAATAAAAAAAACTACTAAGGAACAGCTTGGATGCAGATGTACTTTGTTTCTAAATGCAGCTGTATTATCCAGGAAAATATTAGTTAAGGCCAAGTATCGGATCGGGACTCGGTATCGGCAGATACTAAATACTGAAAGACTCGGATCGGGATCGGGAAAAAAAAACCTGATCGGGACATCCCTAGATGAGCACAGTAATGACCAAAAACCCATTAATCATAAACACAATATGTGACGATGCTGCATCTGCAGGCCAAAAACAAGCGCACTTTTTATATTTTTGCAAGATCAGTTTTTCTTACACAAACAGCTGCCTAAATTTCGCTGCACCAATAAGTGGAAAAAAAAATAATGGGCAACAGCTCCCTTAAGACCTTTTTCCTCCTCCCATTTTAGTTTCTTATAAAGCAGAAATGACCCACTGAACACTTCGAACCACTGTATCAATGCCTGACTGACAGAAATAGAGCTCTACCTCCCTCCTGCCCAGCCTACACAACACAAACAGACTCACAATGAAGCCCATATGAATGGAGACCTGTCAATCACAGGAAACCCATCCATCACCAGGCAATATACAAATGATCATCTCCAAGAATCATATTCACCAGCCGTGAGCAAATATACAGCCCCACGCACACATCCACACGTTCACACACACACACACACACACACACACACGCAAACACACACAGGTACTGTGGACAAATGCACACTGCCACAAACAATGAAACACAGGCATAAACAAAAATACACACATTCACAGACAAAATGCGCATAAACATACACACAGCTCATCCAGTGTTGGCGCCCAGACTGTAGAAGTCATCAGGGACCTGTAAAGCATTACCCTCTGTGTGACTCGAGCCACTCCAGAAATAGCCTCTGTAATGTATTCTTACCGCCACCGTCTCTTTTGCACAATAGTGCCCTTAATAACACACTCCATTTCTGTTGGCATAAATAAGGGCTCCATTTCCATCTTATTTCATGCAAATGAGAGCGCCGGCGCCCAAACAGGTAGTGGGAGTAGTGTGTGAGTGGAGTGTGGAAGTGTGTAGTCGCTGAGTGTAGTGGCATGATTGGGGACGAGCGCATTCAAATGAGCGTTGGAGAGACCCCACAATGTGCCAACGACTCCCACGCCAGCCTGCCAACGGCGTGACAGACAACGTCACTTACGGGCCCCGCAGCCCGCACAGGGTGCCATTACAGGGGCCAACGCAAAACCAATATTTATCCAGGCAAATGGTTCTCTGGAGAGAGATTATTGATGCAGACACAAGAGTTGCACTCCGGTAGCAGGGGCTGGTGCAGCCCACTACCATGGCATCACTCTGATTTGCTGATTCCATTGTTTCACTGTGTTTTGAGGAGCAACGATTGGCTCCTTCTTTTGAAACCATGCCATGAGTACAAGAAACCACAGCGTGAAGCATCCGGACTGCATGCAACTGACAAGGACAGGCAAACAGTGCTAACATGTCTGCATGGAGATCATGTAAAAGTGCCATTTAATAGCATTGCTGTGCTACACCTGCTGTGACATCAATGATAAGGGGGTCGTCAGAAGTAACGTCTGGCTCCCTGTTCCAAGTGTCCATCCCTCCAGAAGACTCGACCACCGTTTGCTGTTCATGAGCACTTTTCGAGTCATCTCTGAGATTCCCTCTTGCGTGTATGAGTAGTCTGTCTTCTATCGATCTTCTATACATCCGTGCAGAGGTAGGAATAGCGTTCAGTGAAATCCAGCATAGAACAAAAAAAACTAAATCTTCAGGACTGGACCTATTAAGGTAGGAAGGCATGAAGACATATATTGCGATATAAATTAAACTACTGTGTTCGAACTGATTGTGGATTGCTGCAAAACAACCGCTTGCCGCACACTATGTGATAGTTTACTCCTCACTACATCACTTGACCGTGCACTATACCACAGGCACGCCATGCATGATCAAAGATGTTGCAACAGAGATCATATTTTTTTCAAGAAAGCTTCTACAATGCCAGCAGCAACGCCGGTGGCAGCGAGTTATTATTGATGACGCTGATTATTTGTGATATTTCACTCAACCACGGCATATTATCGAGGCTCCCAACTGAGTCCACTTACAGTCACCCTCCGAAATGTTCTGCTCTTTGCAGCAACACAAACTCATTTTCAGGATCCAGAGAGTCATACTTCTATGTGACGAATATGTGGTCTCAGAAAATCAAACCAAAATCATGTTTTATTTTTCAAGAAGTACAAAAACAGCCTAAAATGCCAGCGGCAATGCTAGTGGCAACGACTGATTACTGGGGCAGCTTATGTGGCGGATTGACTGTTTGTTACCTCATACCGAGGTGCAGGGTGAGTGCGTGCAAAAACATACGTGCGATGCTGATGTGACATTTTGTAATGCTTGAAATTCCTCATTTTTGTTATTGAGTTTGTTTCCAATCTTTGCTGCTTTAACTCGGTACTTCTCAGCGATAAGTTGTCAGTCAAGCCGTGTGGGTGGATTTCTGACAGCTCTTTCCTTGGGCTTTATTCTGCTGATGAAGTTTGAGTTTCTTCTGAGTTTTATTTTTTCTTTGCAAAGTCTTCTGCTGTTCCAAACGCATCAGAAGTGTAGGCAGACATGTAGGCATCACTTTCCGAGCCTAAGACATAGCCAGCATCAGGTGTTTAGAGACAAGCTTAGCTTCCGTCAGTGAAAATGAACATATATTTATTTTGAGATCCTTATTTTAACTCAGTGGAACCGAAGTTGATCACGATTACACAACACACTTGGGAAATGCAGGCCTAGAGGAGAAGTTGTGGGGAGCGGGAAGTAGAGGTGGAGAGGAGAAAAGGTTTACAGGGGTGGATGGTGGTCAGATAAAAGAGCGCCGTACTCGCTGCAAGGAAAGGTTAATGTCTCTCTCTCGATTTCTCCGGCTCTCCCTCCCTCGCTTTCCCAGCTGAGGTCTGTGTGACTTACAGCAGGTCCACACTGCATTAGATTAAATCATAAATTACCCACCCACCCCCATATCTGCATCCCCCCCCTCCCTCCCTATCTCACTCTTCCCTCTACCGTCCTCTCCCTATCTCAATCTCGCTCTCCCTTTATTCTCCTATATTCCATTCCCCATGTATTTCTCCTGCTCCCCCACTATTATTTCTCCCCAGCTCTAATCATTATTCTCTTTTCTTCACCCCCCTCATTTCTCTCACTCTCCCTCTACTCTCTAATATGAATGCCTTTCTGTTAAGACGACTGCTAAAGTGGGTTTGGACAGCAGGCCATGTGGGTGAATGCTTGCTAGTGTGATGTTGTTTGGTCTTATAGTGTGTCTTTGAGTGGGGGTGTTGCATGGTATAGGCATTCAGGCTCAAATGTTGCGATGTCCTCGTTTTCTCTGTTTGCTGTGAAAACACCTGGGGTGGAGAGACACAGGTTAAAGATTCATCCTGGTCTATGTACACTGGAAAACTCTCCATCTGATCGAGCCATTTTTAACCTTGTAGTTGTTTTTACGACTTTCCAAATGCACAAATGCAGAAGCAAAAGTGTAAAGATCACGCTAACATATGATTATCTGCTCTAATGTAAACGCTGGCATACCCTGTGAACTTATTACCTATAGTATGTGGACTACAGTTTTGAATTACATTATATGCATTACAGCCGTCATTATCCAAATGTTCTGGAGCCAGGTGCGATTTGGCCGAGAGGTTGACGGTGGGGTGGATATGCTGCCGAGAACCAGAGTATACGCCACAGTAGCAACTTGTCAACCACAAGTTAGCCATGCCCTAAAGCATACCCTGTTTTATCAATTAATTCACTCTTGATGGGACTGTAATTTTCAAAACAAGTCACGCAGTATTAAAGAAAACTTTAAACTAGCAATGCAAACCATAAACTCATTAGGAAACGGTTTACTGAGGAAATAAATCACCTGAGAAGTAGGGTCATTTTCTCATAAGCTTACATACAATCAGAATTCTTTTTGAAACCAGTGGTCGCCACTGCTGGCTATTTGCAAGACAGTTTAGGTTTTAGGCACTTCCATACTGACTTATCTTTTCAGATCTGGATATTGGATACAGTCAGTTGTTACTGCGAAAGGCAAGGAGCACATTATTAGTCAACTACAGTAGTTTCTAGGATGTGATTAACACAAAGGCTAGTAGCACTGTGCTACTCTTTCATTGGATTAAGGGCTGAAGCATAGCCTAAGACTCAAGTCTTATGGTGTGCATATTTAATTCAACTGCAATATTCTTGGGACAACTGATAAACTGCCTTTTTTTCCAGCCACCAAATTTGATGGATGCCAGTCCGACATGATAAACATAGTTTTGAGTGCTTCTGGAGAAAATCAAGGCCCTATTCTTTAAAAATTTGAATACATTTTTTTAGTGGTAAAACTTCCAGTGTTATCATGATAAACTGCATATGAGGAAGAACATTTCAACCAGCTTCAACAGAAATCATCTAAATTGTTTTAATACTTTTCTTCTTGTTCTGCTCTGCACCTTGAAACAAAAACCAAAGAATCAAATAAAATAGGAAAGAAAGAAACCTGATTTCAGAATTTACCTGAAACAAGTAGATTCACACTGGAAATAGTGACATACACTGAAATAATTACTTATCTACTTTCTGCATTTTTTGCTTTTGTATTAAAAATTACTTTAAGAGCATGATTACAGAGATATGAACGTGGCTTTGTAAACGGGAGATTTTTGTAGTGTAAGAATGGAGAGCATTGGAGGGGTTTATGTGTACATTATGGGGACATTGAGAATACTAAAGGGGCAGAAACTTCTAGGAACATACTCGTAAACATAGAAGTGGTTTGTGGGTAATTGTAGCTTGCAGAGGCTCCCACAGGACCCTTGCACACACTTACAAATCCGACACATTGTTTGTATTTGTGGTCCTGCACATTAAACTCTGGTTCGTTCAGAGGGGAAGGATAGTCAGAGACACTGAGAAGCTTTATGTTGTTTATTTTTGTATTATTATTTTTATTTAACAGTGTTATTGTCTTGCAATGAAAATAGGTTTCAACTCTTAGTTTTCTTCTATATTTCCAATGTAGTCTGGTTCTGGTATATGCAGCCCTGCCCCCTAGTGCACACATTAATGTCATGTCCGAGTATGATGACAGACACCTATGTAAACGTCTGCACGCGTCGTCTTTTATTGTTTATAGACTTACAGGCACAGAGGCATGTTCCAGGCTTAACAGAGCATTGATGGGACAAGTAAGAGCCCCGGAAAAAAAAGAGAGAAAACAACAGTCCCTCCAGTCAACCCCCACACACCTTGCTCCGCCGCTCCGCTGGAGAAAAAAGGGGAATAAAATAGAGTGACCCTGCCACTAGCAGCTCTCTTTTTCCCCCACTGCTCTCTTCTTCCTCCCCCTTGCCGTGTGAAATCAAATTTCCATGTGGCTCCCGTATCTGTTGCACAGCGAGGTGATTTATCAGGGATGCAAAGAGCATGCAGAAACAATCTTTATTACATCCATTTCCTGCTTGTCAGCCGGGATCATGTTGGCTGTTCATTAAAGGCGCGGCGCAGGTGAGGAGAATGCATCCCGATGCCTTGATAGATTGTCTGCTCCCCTGTGGTGACAGCAGCTGGATGGATTGAACAGCGGGGGGCGAGGAGGGAGGAAAAAAAGCGCTGACTCCGTCGCTGCCCCTGTCAGACACACTTTTACATAGCCGGCCAGTGTCATTTCTACCAAACAGCCCGTAGCACACATGCACACACAGACTTCTGACACTCTTTAGACTTCAGCCAGGGGCCTTACTTAATGCATGGATGCATGCACACCATGAGCATACAAACACAGGTATTTATAGACACTTATATACAAAATACAGACACATTGTAAAGATGAGTTTTGTCTTATTACAGTTACCAACTTAGCTCTCTAAAACAAGAGTCTGATAACCATCCATGAGGATGGAAAACATAACATTAATTGTGAAAGGCTTTTTGCCAAATTTAAAGAAAAGAACTTGTAAAATATTGTTATTAATCTTAATATCTGAAAAATTACACTCACACAAGTAATTTGGTGTTGCTTGGCGACCACTTTGTTTAGCTACTTGTCAAGGACTCTGTTGCCTGGTGGAGAAAGATAATCATGATAATCACACTCTTATTATTTTGTGCAAAGATGCATCTCAACAGCAGCCGGCTGTGTGTTCAGTGGTTTGTGTGTAACACTTTTTCTAAATGCGCAGTGATTAGGGAAATTTACACTACACAAGGAAAAATATTGTGTGTGCTCGGATACAAAGTAATATGATAGAAGTCACAAAATGTGCTAACTCTATATGGCGAGGTTAACACATACAGATCGCAGGCCATTTACATACCAGTTGTTTCAGTATAAACTGAAACTGGTGACTGTCTCAGAACAATGAAAACAAAAGACATTGCAGAATAGTTGTTTTCATTGTTAAACAACTACCATTGATGACGAAAATCCATTCGACATGACTCAGGCAAAAATCTTTGTGGACGAGGTAATGTTTTAAAGCTTTGTGCAGGTTATTTTAATCACATTCGCCAACTTCTTTCCTCACTCTCCCCCAAAAGTTTAACAGGCGACCAAATGAAATTACATCGAATAATATTACTGATTTCTACAAAATGTTCAATAATGTGAGCACACAACTCAATTCAAGTTTGTAACAAAGGCGTTAGTTGGTGTAGTTGTTTTACGACATTTGAATGTGGAAATGTTACATATTATACCTTAAATCAATTTATAGCGAGAGCAGTTCTCGTTACCTTGAGCTTGGATTGCATTTTTAAAATGCAGTTGCATATTTGTGGGGTTATATAAACTCAGTAAGTCACAAAACACCAGCTGTTTAGAAATCCCTGCTGAATATGGTGAATAAGTATTTTAGATTACTATTATTTTGATGACTGTAATTATGGTTAATGTCGAGCATAGTGCTCTGATTCTAGCATCAGAGGTGCAGATCATGGACTTTATCATGACACCTCCAAGAAAAACAATTAATGATGTACAGTACATTTCGAAAAATACAAATGTCACTGTCTTAATGGACTTTTTTAGAATTGCAAGGTCTCTGTGGGACGATGACACACTCAGTACAACTGTGACGCGCAGCATGAGCAGACAGTAGTGTAAATTCATTTCACGCAGTATGGACACAGCTCATTAAGTCAATCAGCAGAGGCTGTAGATAATCAAAAATACAGCTCTACCTCTTACAGCCGCTACGTAAGCCTGCAGAATCAGCCATAAAATGTTTTATCACACCTCCTACATCAACAGATACATACATACAGTATAACAACATAAATATAGCTCTGCATTTATACTGGCCACACATTATTCCCTCTGTGCACTGCTTTACAAGGTACAACTACTAAATTATTACATCCTCAACTTACTGTAATTTCATAGATGTGAAACATGGAAATGTACAATATGTATACATACAGGTCCGGCTAAAATTGATGTCTACCTGTAAATATTCTACAGTAAATAGAATTGTAACACTCAACAAAGAACAGAGGAAGACAGCATTTTAAGGACCATGTCCTCGCTCTCAGTGTGAAATCAGTGTGAAATAAAACAGTCCTGCCTTACAGGAATCTCTACTGACTGAACTCACTGAATTATCATTGTCTTCTTTGTATATATTCCCACCTCTATTCTTCCTCCCTCCAGTCATCCTTCTACCTCACCTACCCAGTCTAATTTGTGTTCTGTGTCTCTCTGTGCATCAATGACATGTAATGACAATGGCGTAAGCACCGATCGATATTGAAGTGCTTTTGGGACGGCCAGCCAAGAGGGACAGAGGCCAGTGTTGATAGCAGGGTGACAGGGACACTATGGACTGCCATGGGACAAGTTGGGAGGAGGGTGCATGCTATTTCAATGATCAATCTATATCTCTGACCCACTCACTGGTCATTATCAGAGGACGAGAGCCTAATCACCGTTGTCTGGTTTGATGTACACGTATATGCGAAAGCTGTCTTTTATTCCTGCAATGAAAGGGTTCTTAAGATTTATCAAAACATAATACAAGATAGCAGGAACTGAAAAATAAGAAGGTTGGTATGCATAACCACACATTTTATGCATAAACTATAATGATGATAAATATCACCTGCTCCATATCAATCTGCTTAAGCTCTTACTGCACAGGCTGAGTTCCAACCAGCAACACCCCACAAATGCCATACATGGTCAACCGCATCACTTAGTCCCAGACAGGTCAATGTTTAGCTACTTGTTGTACACAAACGTAGCAGCCAAGAAAGATAGCGATAAAACCCGTCACGGACAGTGATGTGAAGATACTCTGGCATCCTTAGAGCAGGCATACAGGAAAGCTCACCAGTGTGTTGCTGTTCATTTTCTTTATTAATCATTTGGACTACAAACCAATAGAAAACAGTGAGAAAAAAGCCCATCACAATATCTACAAGCCCAGTGTCCCAGTAATTTTATCAAGGTAATTTCATTCAAGAAGTTAGTGAATGTGATTAAAATAACATGCATAAAACTTTAAAACGTTACCTCCTCCATAAACGTTTCCTGCTCACACTCTTTGATATCTGCTGTATTTGACTGTTTCATGGTGTTTGTTTTCAGCTGTTTCGGGAGTTGTGTCAAATGATGAAAACTGCGTGAAAACTGGGTGAAAATCCAGCATTTCCTGATTTTGCTATGTCATAATAAAAGCTTTTAAACAACTAAATAGCGTAGGAGTTTCATTTTGAATTGAACTGATTTTTTTTTTGCCAAGCAAAAAATGTGCGCAACTTTAAAAGTACAAGTAGAAGTGAATGTATATATATATTTGCATGAATGTATATACTGTGCACTAAGGGTCTTAAAAACCAAGCGGTTGACTGGCTCCAATACTTAGCATAGGCGTTTTTCTGTCTATCAGAATCAGTGTTTATTGCAGGTAAATGTATTCACTTTCTGCCAGTTGACTCATTCTACAGTTAACGTGGGTAGATTGAGTGAGTAGTGTGCACAATTAGTCAGAGTCACTAATATATGATATAGTGTCAAATAAATAAAGGTTCTGTAAGGTTAAAATGATTAATGAATAATCATGAAATGTCAAATACAGAACTGCAGCACACAAAATAGAAAGTGGAGACAGTATCGTGGTGCAATTCATAGATCACAAATTTGCTTTTTAATTGCACTCACACTTTTGAAAAACTGTTTTATCGTAACAGATTATTCCCAGCTTTGTTAAATCGATCATAATGAATGCATGCAGGCTGAATGTCATTAACAGATCCTCTTCCTACGAGGAGCCACAGGTGCTCAGTGAAGCACTACTTGGGAAACGAGATGGAATGGAGGCATGGTTTCACTCTGAATAAAATTTGCAGTGTTTTCAAAATAAAAACAAAAAGGAACGTCTTCAAGAATGACGGCTGACATTCAGTTATTTAAATAGTTGACAGGTTAGGTTTGTGTGTCTATAGTATTGGATTGGTTAATTTGAGATTACACTTGTGTACCGTTGGGGGTTTGTTGGTACACATAGTCAGAAGTGCTTGTAAATGTTCCCACATCCTCAAACACAAGCACAAATGGATAAATCTGATTGTATGTAAGCAAGGTTTTCGCACAATTTTCTTTTTTTACTGAACTGTATTTCTAAGGGTCACGCTGACGTACATGAAGTATGGTAATAAAATAAATCTAATGGTAACTGAGAGAATAGTCTGGAAGAGGAAGAGAAGTCAGAAGCAAACCCAAACACGGGAATACAAATTGAAGGTGGCACGGTGAATGTGATTCAATGCTGCAAGAGGATCGGCCTCAGATGCCAATTACATTACCTCTAAAACACAGGGATTGGATTGAAGGATGGAGGCAGAGGGAGAGAGGGTGGTGGAGGGGGAGGAGGGGGAGGAGTGGGCGCTTTCACTCAAAGGAAAATAATTTATTTCATTGTGATATTAAAATCAATAGGCATCGACTGAAAGGTGGCTAAAGGTGAACGTGTACATGATCCTTCAGCTGTGAGAGGCAGACTGTCCGAGAGGAAAGGGAGTGGGGGGGGGAGGCAGGGGGGTGGCCAGAGGAAGAGGTCACCTCCTCGTTAACAAAGAGGGAACAGGAAAAAGGAAGAGGAAAAGAAAATGAGAGAAAGAGAAAGAAAGAGACGGAGAGAGGAAGAGTGAGGGAGCTCTTGCCCGGTGGAATCAATACAGAGAGGTGGAGCAGAGTACAATAGCCTCAGAGGAGAGGAGATTCAGTGGTGCAAGTCTAATACTCTCCGTCTCATAGACACACACACACATACACATACATACATGCACACACAAATGCCTTAATACACACACTCACTCACACACTCACACACACACACACACACACTCTCACCCCTCCTCTGAATCCTTTTTGCTTGTGCTTTCTCCTGACATTTCCCTCTATATCCCTCCACTATTTAATTTCTTTCTCTTTCTCTCTCGCTTACTTGCTCATTCTGTAGCCACCCTCCAACCCTTGCCACCAACAACACCCCCCCCCCCCCCCCCCCCCCACACCACACACCACACACACACACACACATTCACACACACACACACACACACACACTGAGTAGCTGTCTGTATGCAGAGGGATCCAGAGCAAAGAGAAGGCCTTCTGTCCAAAGCAGTCCACCATGATAGCAGCATCTTTCATCAAAAACAGACAGTGAACTAAGATTCAACACACAAGCAAGCAGCTAAACACACATGGAAGGAAGAATTACAAAACACACATGCCCAAATGTACGCATGGTATGCAATTTCTCCCGAATGATGACACCTTTTCTCCGAGTCCACTTTCACACACATACTGCAGAGTCAGAGGCACTTGGATGCGAAAAAGAGTGTCACATGAACACTTTTAACACACAACCATACAAAACAGCACACTCCAACACTACTCCAGCTCTATCAGCACTTGAGACTAGTGAGGCTTCAATTAGTTCTTGATGAATGAGCCCATAAGATGCCGCTCTCTCATTTCCCTTGTTGCCAGATATCCCAGCAATCAGAGAGAAATGAATTCTCATTGTGCCGTGACTGAGAAGAAGATGACGGTGGTGGTGGTGGTGGTGGCAGATGAGGTGGTGGAGGGAGGGGGGGGCTAACATAAATCATTCAACCTCACGCCACTGAGGGCCAGAGTTCAGATACATCACATCAAACGTGGCAAGTCCTCACCAACCTAAAATCTGTTTGGAGGTTGCAAACTGCTCTTTATAATTTTCTGATTAAAATACATTTGTTTTTCCAAATATTTTAGAAATCTACTTCTGGTCTCATTTTACTAAGGAGAAAATGGTCTAGTTAAAATGAAAACTACCAGCTAGTATACACCAAGAGCCAAAGCATGAGCCCTGTTGCAAACTTACTGCAAAATATGCTGCAGTGTTTTTATTTTGGATCCTCAATCTACTGTCTTAAACCTAACCTTTGTTCCTATTTAAAGAATCCAATCAGTCTTAAATTAGTGTGTGTGTGTGTGTGTGTGTGTGTGTGTGTGTGTGTGTGTGTGTGTGTGTGTGTGTGCGTGTGTGTGAGAGCATGTGTGTTGCAGTGAAAGTTAGACTCACCATCATCAATGATAGTGACCACCACTCCATTACCAGTGATGTTGTTGCTCCAAACCGGCATCACGTTCAGGTCAAAGCCACCGGAGTTGTACTTGCCCTGTGAAAACTAAACACACACAAAGGGACACACACACACACAACACACACACAGAAACAGAACGTCATTTTCACTACATGAAAACGATGACAGCAGTTAGGGGTGGGAAAAATAATCGATTCTTAGATGAATTGCGATTCGGACGTGGATGATTCTGAATCAATTCACAAATGTCCAAAATCAATTTTCTATATGTTAATTGACAATGTAATGTTGACGGAATGCAAGAGGCGGAATTCGGAAGGGCGGAAGTGCAGCGCCGGGACAGTTGACGGTGTGCACACAACAAAAAACATGGGATGTGTCGTGAATGTCTGCACTCACAAACAACTCATGGGTGGAACAGTCTGAGGCATTTGTTCACGCCGAGCGGCTCGAGAGCAGCGTGGAGACCGCTGTTGGCTGTTAGCTGTTAGCTGATAGCTGTTAGCTGTGGCGTTGAGTGCGCAGCGTCCAGGTTAACTTGCGACACCTGTAACTAACTATCGGGTATTTCTGTCATTCCGCCGTGCGTTCAAATGGTTACTTGAAGCCATCGTTCCCAGCCGCATACATCGTTATTAAGCTGAATCCAAGTCAATGTGAAAACTGCACACTGTCAAACAGCCCGCACAGTATGTTGAAATCCAGCCCCAACTCAGTGTGAGGTCAGTCAGCTGTGGCAAAGTGTGAGACGTCCAGATCAACCTGTGATACAAACACCTGCATCGACTGTCGACCAGCTGCAGCTGTATTAATGTACTACATGTATGCTGCTACAGGAACACTTTTCTTTTCCTTTTGGTTCTTTGCAAAGCTGGATGTTTGCTAGCAAATGTAACCTTCCAGTTGACTTGCCACATTTCTTTCATTTGTTTTATTAATTAAATATATTGGAAGTAAATTAAGTATGGATCTTTACAAATACTTTGCTTTGAAAGTACCAAGTAGTCACACAGTGAGAAAAAAGTAGGAAGTGATAAGCAAACTCAGATTTAATTATTATTATTTTTTTAAATCATGCATGGAAATGTACATAAAAAAATTGCCGCATCAAGATGTATCGAGAATCGATTTAGAATGGAATCGTTGACCTCTGAATCGGAATCGGAATCGAATTGAATCGTGAGGTGCCAAGAGATTCCCACCCCTAACAGCAGTGCACTTAAATATTAAATTCACAGGGAATTTAGTAATCATAAATTACCACAGGCATCTTTTTCTGCATTATGATCTGAAAAAAAAGTTTTTATATCGGTGCATATCAACAACACATTGGCCAATATCGATATATATGCAATAGGCCAATACCAGTCAATAGTATTGGCTAACTAATATATTGGTAATGTGTCTGAGTGCATTTAGACACCGTATGTGCGTTCAGAGATCCCATAAGGAGCCGAAAGACTCCATGAGCAAGTCACACAGACAGAGCTTTCATCCTTGCACCTCAAACCACATAACCACCCACACAGAGACAAACACACAGTCACACACAAATCTGCACACATGCACAGCAACAACTCATACATGGAAACTCCCAGAGTGAGCCCTAGTGGTCCCATAAACTACACACATTCACTTAAAAAACACTAACATCCTCATACGAATATAATAGCACGCACAAATATAATAGACTGCTCAATAGAACTTGAAATGGTTCATATGCACACACACATGCACACAAACCAACACTGAAAAACAACAAGATAGCTGCACACACATATAAACACAGCCAAAAAGGTAGCGGACAAACTGTCTTACCCAAAATGTCAGCAGCTGCCCAAAACTCCTCTGCCCACACACACACACACACACACACACACACACACGCACCACCAATTTGATATTCAAAGTGAGTGCTTGAAGAGGCTTCAACTCTGTTGTTGTTATCATGATGGAGAGAGAGAGAGACAGAGAGAGAGAGAGAGAGAGAGAGAGAGAGAGAGAGAGAGAGAGAGAGCATATAGGAAAATAACAGCTCAGTAGGGGGTAGTGTGTATGTGTTTGTGTGTAAAAATATGTGTGTGTGTGTGTGTGTGTACCCATCCAACAGTGAACCTTGGATCTGTTACCAACAGCGGACGGGTGAGTCAACAGGGGACATTTTGGAAGTCCATTGTTGGTCATGCTTAAGTCATTATAAAATCATTTCTAATTTATTTTGTGAATGATTAACACTCCCCCTGCATTCCAATGCTCTTATTTTAAAGACTCACCAACATAAAGTCATGTTTCCACTCCTCCACAGTGTGAAAAGCTAGCAACCTTTCAGACTGTTTAGCATACTAAAGAAACTCTCATTAAACATGATTTGTTATTGTCCACCAGAAGTCTGCCTTTCACCAAACTCCATTCCGCTTGATGCAGATTATTAGCATGACAATGAAAATTTGTAAAAACAAAATTTCTTTTTTGGCTCACAAAAGCCACAGATGTCATGGACTTGACCTGTGATGACATCACTGCAGTCATGCTAAAGTTAGATTTGTCACACAAACCCAAGTAAAATACTCAGACCACTTCACACATGCAGTAATGACAAATACATAAGAAAAACCTAAGCTTGTGATTGATACCTAGTTGATACATATTTAGTGCATAATCAAAAAAATATTCGTTATAGGATTAAAAACTAGATACATGCAACACAGTAATGCTGCTTTACTTGGTAGGTGTTTGATAATACTGCATGAAGTCAAGTTACTAATGATTTCTGGATGAACACTTAATTCAAAATGGCTTTGATTACTGTCAAAACATTTGTGACACAGTGAGATGTCTAAATGCTCAAAATATTTCAATAAAATCAACTTTTAAAAGACATCAAGAAAGTCTATGTACCTGTTAAAGCACACATACACTTTCAAATGCAGGGTATGAAAGTCCGTTCTGGGACAGATAAACATCATTCAGTGTTACAAAATTGGAAAAAATGCCTTAATTTTTGTTTTTCCGAAATGACCAGAAACAGAGGTCCACTTTTGGCCAGTGTAGAATAATACTTCCCTGTTGGTAAAGTTCACGAGGAATGTGTGTGTGTGTGTACGTGTGTGTGTGTGTGTGCCTGTGCATGAATTTGTGTGTTCGCACTTGTGTTTGAGCGGGTTGTATCTAGGGAGCAGTGCTGCTTTGTAGTGTGTGAGTATAAAGTGGATGAATGGAGGCAGCTAGCAAGCCAACGTCCACTGGAGCACGAGGACAGGCCCAGGGGAGTGCACACACACACACACGTATGTTCAACGAAAAAATAACAGATACACACCATATGAACTTGGATATAAGCGCACAGACAGGCATCTTGAACGCTGACTCACCTCACACATATTTAAACAAACATGCAAACATAGACAAAAACACAGACACAGACACACAATTGTGCACAGAATCAGAATCATTCTCTGAAGCATTAGAACGCAACCAATAATGCCTTTGCGCACACAAACACACACACGCACGCACGCTCAAAAGCACATAAATACATGTATATACAGAGTTATGCAAAAGTTCATGCAACAAGAGAGTACCAAACACATACACACACACACACACATTTTCTCAATGCAAAAGACACACATGCAAACAAAGGGACAACAAAACAATCTCTCTGTCTTCTCTGCCTTTATCTTAGCTGCCCAACAGCTATAGCACACAAACACACACACACACACACACACACACACACACACACACAAAAACCATCCACAGCAAGCACGTCCAGCATGCTGTATGGATTTTAGCAGCTTTGAACAAGCTCCTTTTGGAGCAGCTGGACTCAGCCTAAGCAACGATACAATGGAGTCCACTTGCCTTGTGCGTGTGTATGTGTGTATACTGCTCACCCATGATGTACACACCAGCTTTTAGCAAACATACACGGCAGGCTAGCATACACATACACACACACACACACACGCACACACAATAACACACGTCTGGTCCTGGCAGGCTACCAACCCTGAGCAGATTACTGACCCTCGATCAATATCCACATCCACCAGAGGCTGATTAAACACAACAGAACGAAAGAAGGGTGGGGAGAGAGAGAGAGAGAGAGAGAGAAAGAGAGAGAGAGATGTTTTCGCAACTTTACAAAAGCTTTACTTTTTTCTTGATTACTGAGTTAATGATGATTATGCTCTGTAGCTCAGTTCATGTAATCAAGCTTCATGTACATACCTACATAGGTTTAGCTACATTGTTTAATCTGTTTGGTGTCTTTTCAAATAGGCTAATGCATTAAACTTTGTTTCATAAGCAATCCTGTCAATGCAGTTGCAAAGTTGAAAACAGTGACTATTGCAATAAATCACACTGAAAAAGAAAAGCTGTGTCAGACTTTTTCTTTCCCTTCTTCTTCATAGTCCCCCCACCCCCCTTTCTCCCTTCCCCCATCTCTGTCTCCACCACCCTTCATCCCCATCCTGGCTCTCACCCCTCCATCTTCCCCCAAGAGCTGAGGTGTCAATCAATCTTTTGCCGGTTGCCGTGGTGAATCTCTGACCCCGCCTCTCCTGCTCCTGGCTCTGTCAGATTACAACCTAGGATGCCAGTCATGAGCATCCTCAGCCTGGATTGGCTGAGCCCTGCCGCCCAGAGATGTTAGTGCCTGTGTGCTTATATCGGGATACTTTACTTTCATACCAGATGTGTATAATAATATCAGGATAACATCCAGTCACATACAAACTAATTCAAGAGACCAAAGAAATTAAATAAGGTATCTGTTCACATGATTCTGTGACACTGCCATGGATGAACAGTATAAAATGAAGGATGCTGCCAAAGAGGGGGCTGGGCCTTATAAATTACTGTATAAAATTCTTACTGTAAAAACACAAATTTAGAACTTTATTCACTAGCTGCATTGGTTTCGCAGAATCGCAGCATTGGCTACTGTAAACGCAAATCTAAATCCATGACAATCCATAACTGCCTGATTTAACACAAAATATATTTGCATTGATAAACATATATTGGCTAATATCACCCAGGGGTAGTTTAGTCTAGCTCTAATTCTTGTGCCACATGAAAAGGGGCATTAGGAAAATTAGAAAGTATCAAGAAATGTATTGTTTTGATTTTGGTGCATAAAGATTATTGTGCTTCTGAACCGAATGTTGTTATGGTAATTTCATTAAAACAATTTCAGGATATAAATACTCCAATTCCACAAAATGAGTAATTACATTTTATTCAAAGATGGTTCTGAGAAATGAAGTGGTGGTTTCTATCAAAGTGAACTACTTCAGTTCTTATTATTGGAAAAAGGCAACAAATACAGTTGACAGAATAGTCTCACCTGAAGCTGACAGTTTGTACGAGTACTATGCAGTGACAAATATGACATTTTAATATCGCAAGAAACTTCTTTGGTACTAGTATCCTACTTCACAAACACATGTCGGTCAAACCACGAGAACTAAATTCTGCTGCAGGGATGAGCTTGCCTTGTTGCAGCAAAGTTTGTGTGTCAGTGTTGCTCTGAGCCTCATCAATCCCCGACATCTGTCTCAGTTCAACATGGACAACCGCTTTCACCTCCACTCTCTCTCCCCCTCTCTTCTTCTCCATCATCTGCCTACCTCACTCTATCCTCTGTCTCTCTCTCCAGTCACACATGAAAGCCTGCCTGACTTATGCCTGTCAAAGGAACATCCTTCACTGTGAGGACAAGAGCAGAGAGGAGAGAGAGGAGGCTTCCAGATAAGACCAATGAACACACACAAACACACACATACACAATTACACCCACCAGTTCCCACTGCATGGGCCAGAGCGGGTCATTGAAGGTGAGGGACTGGTCACTCTTATTCTCCTCCGACTGCCTGTCAGTTGCAAACTGTCTCCTCTGGGAACCTGCAAGCACACAGATGCATCATGCTTATATATGTGTGTGTGTGTGAGTGTGTTTTTTCTTGTTTTGAACTCTGACTTCAGGAAGTCTCTGGTCTCCAACCAATGGTGAAAGGCCTCCCAGATCCCCCCTTCTCTCCACTGAGGTGGAATACTGCTGGAAGATTACCATATCATTAGCATATCATTAGCATCTCATTACTGCCGCACAGCTTGGCTCGCTGTCTGTCGATGTGCTATCAGCTCATCAAGGCCTGCACCTTTCTCTCCATACACTACATGTTACACTCACTGCCACTCTCTTTCTTCACATTTCATCCCCTCCATCTCTCTTCCTCTCTCCCTCTCTTTCTCTCCCTCTCTCTCTCTCACACGCACACTCAAATATGACAGATATGAATCAGTTTGTTTCATACTATACGGTATGTAATGCGGAATTAATTAATATCACACCAGTTGTTAATGGAAAGCCCCTTTTCTGAACCTACTGAACACATGAATACCCGCATGAATGGATATATTTCAAACATCATTATCAGTTAGGAATGTAATGGTGTGTGTATTGATCCCAAATGATTTGGTTCAGAATACAACTTTCTGTGCTTCTACACTTGCCTTGAACAAAGTAATTACTGACACATATCAGCATGTGTCCAACATAGAAGAGAATACCTATACTGTACAAGTCTAATGTCTGCACAAAAACTGACTAGAGACAAACACAGCGGAATAGCTAGCCTACCACAGATAAAGCTCACCAATTAACATGTTCAATACATTCAAGATACAATGTTAATTGATACGTTAATTAATATGAAAGATAATAACTGACATGGGGATGTTTGTGTATTCTTCAAATTGACCATATGCCAATGCTTGAGTATGCTGACTTTCCACTAAGCATTATGATGAATGAGCCACCATTCAGTGTTGTACATTTCTGCATTCTTTTTTCCTGTTCTATAAAAAATTTAGGAAAACTTGAAATTTCTGTACCATTGCACCCATATTACTAATACTGCTCTTACTAATTGTATCCTGTACTTTAATAGAGTCACATAATGAGGCTTTTCCACACTGCCAAGAAACTGTGTTTGGCCTGATGGTGGTCGTACTTGAGATATTTAATACTGGCACACAATATTGAAAATTGGCAGCTTCAATCTAAAAATACTAGTAAGAAGCATCAGATTTCAAAAGTTCAATAAGTCAAAACTAAGAAGTGCACTCTCCCTTTTTCTCTCCGTGTGAATAATCAAACAAGTGTACTGCTCATCCACCATATCCTTGATTTTTCATCTTCTTCTCTCTAACTCTCTTTTTTATCATCGATCAGTGCAGAGGCTGAGCGACACTGTGAGGATAGGAACACACAATGAGACAGAGGGAGAGATGACTAGAGAGCGAGAGAGAGAGAGAGAGAGCACCGCAGCGGGACGTGAGCCAGTACATTCTTGAACAAACACACCCACTACTGACAACCACACACATACGCACACATAAAGCACACTAATACATGTGACTGGACTTAAAGATATACACATGCATTATGTAAATATCAAACAGGCATAAAACTGCTGCAGCTGGTTTCATCAGAGAGGCTCATTGTCATAAAGGTCAAAATGATGTCTTAAAGGCATCTAGAATAACATAAGTGGTACACTCCACAAAGCCATATACATAAACATATGTACATGGTAACCCATAACATTTTATGCATATAAAAACGTATGTTCAAATACTCCAGTCTGGTTACTTAAGGCTTTCAGACACAATTCTTCATCCAAACTTGAAGTGATTTCCACTTGATTCTGTATGATATAGACTTGAAGAAAGCATGAACATGCCACTAATGCCGCCTTTCCACAAAAACATTTGGAAAGTCTAGAAAAATTATTTTATCCTCATTCAAGTTAGCCAGGCTCTAAACCAGAAGTTACCCAGCTCGGTCGGCGATCCAGGTATTTTCATACCCAGGATGTTGAGCTTTATTGGCTTGAAAACACCACTGAGGAGCTTTCATAAGAATGGATGAGGCTCCACCTCCAACACTGTGTCCAGTAATACATACCTTAAACAGACCCCATCCCAAATTCCCTCCCTTACGCTCCATCACAGGGTGTTAATAACGAGTCATCACGTCACACAGCGGAATTTAGTGTGCTGAGGTGATAAAAAACCTGCGTCTACTGTGGTCAATTGACCAGGGTGGAAATGCAGAGTTTACACACAAAAGCGGTATTATTATAAAGGGCTATGTGATCTTAGTGTAATGGAAAAGGATTCAGGGTTTGAACATGAAATCATGAAAGCTGAAACAAAATTTTTTTTTACTGTATATATGCATATATTTTTACCATATATTTTATTATAATTATTATTGTTATTAGGTGTACTTTCCTTTTCTTACTTTGTACTTCTTGTTACTACTGACCTGGAGAGAAAGCTATTCACAATTTCATTGTACATTCATTGTGACAATAAAGGCATATTCCATTCTATTCTATTTAATAGTTCGATTTTACTCATTTATAATTCAACAAATTCAACAACAAATAGTGGAAGTCACAATCAAATAGTACTCTTTAAACAACATCCCACCAGAGTTTGAGACAAAGTTAATTAACAGTAAGATAGACTGATGAGAGAGTAAAATTAGTGTCTGCAAGAATGAACTTGACTCCAGTGAAAGGTCTGACAAGAACTCACAAGGTGAAAACAATACCAGCCAACGCTTGTCGCAGCTGGTATTACCTGAGGTATTACCTGGTAATCGCGCAATAACTGTAAAATAAATATTGGAGATTTATTAAAGCAGGTAATACAGCGGATTTGCTCAAAAGCTCCTCTGGTATTACCTCCACTCTGTGTGTGTGTTTCTAACACTGCAAATTAATTTGTTACGTTACACTTGGGCGGTAGCTATCCAAACCTGTGAAAACCACAATCTATTTACTACATGTATTTTTAAAGCTGTAAATAGATGGTGATTTATTCACTAGATCTTCATTCTTATGAAGTTAATCACATTCTGACATATCTGGCAACCTCTGTGCCTGTTAGTGTGCAAGTCTATTCATGTGTGATGCCCAGCAATGATGTCGAGGTGTTCTGACACACCCTGGAGCACACTTATACGTCACTACAGCAAGTGAGGAGTTAAAGGGACTGAAAACTTTTTTTTAAAATGGTAGCAACCATTATGATGTGAAGTAGAAGTACATCCATGCATAGTAATATTCGGTTTGTTGATGCCGATGTCAAATCACTCACTTACGTTTGTTGAAGGGATATTCCGGCGTAAATTTAATCCATGGTCTAACACACCGTGACACCGAGTAAGACCCCCCCTCAAGTTTTCTGACCGCTAGCTTATGTAGTTTTAGCAACCTCAGAAAAGACCACATGATAACAATACACTGCAGTCTATGCTGAATTTCTATTGAAAAGAGAACACAACTCACCACCCTCCTGCAGCAGCTTGCTCGTTGTGGGGAAGCCTTGACGAGTCGATTACCAAGGGCAGTTAAAAAATGCTCAATTCCGTTCTTTTCCCTGTCAGCTTTCGATAATAACTGTTTTAAACTGGTAGGCAAGACACATATGAACTTTGATTGCATTTCCATGGAGTAATAATCGTACATTTTCATCCTTGAGCTGCGGAACTCTACTGCACTTGGTAATCGACTCGTCAGGGCTTCCCCACAACGAGCAAGCTACTGCAGGAGAGTGGTGGGTTGTTCGAAATCCGACAAAGCTAGCAGATGTTTGCTGCCTCGTACTATGTGCTATTTGTACTGTTGCTGAATTTTGGTGCTGTTCTGAGCATTATTTGTAGCTATGAGTGCCTTTTTGATGGCGGTTTCTTGGTGGAGGCATAGACTGCAGTGTATTGTTATTGTGCGTTTTTTTCTGAGGTTGCTAAAACTACAAAAGCTAGCAGTCGAAAATTTGATCTCTCGAGGGGGGTCCTTACTCAGTGTCATGGTATGTTAGACCATGGATTAAACTTACGCCGGAATATCCCTTTAAGGCTGTAACTTTACAACTTTTACAGCTGACTTTAGTTGACATTTTCAACAAAATAAACACAATTTAATGCTTCCGGATGAAAATTTTAAATAAAAAATGTAAAGACCCCTAAACATTGTGTTGTAAAAGGTTTACTTTTTCTTTCATGAATTTACTCTCTTAAGTGATATAAATGTGCATTTACAATTATATGTTACATTTACACTTAATTTATTTATTTATTTTTTTTCCTCTGTTGACACTGTTCAACACTTTGGTTACGATGAGATGGAAACTGGCTTGAGATTTACAATGTTTTGGGGGAAAAAAATTCATTTGAAAGAGTTGCCGAGTTGTTTGACTATGTAGCTGCCTGTCCACCAATTTAGCTCTGGCTATAGAACTGGTTTTGTTCAAGATTCTTGTACCCTTGTAGCCAGCCAGCATTTTCACCAGACTGGAGCGGAACCATTGTAAGGATGCATTATCAACAGAGGCAGTTGCACATCACACAAGGACCTGTAAAATATGCAGTGTTGTGCAAGTTCACAGTTCACAAGTTCTAGCTCAAAGTTTAGTCCAAACAAATTAAAATAATCTACTTCATACTCATAGCTCACAATTTCACATACCTAGTGACTTGGTTCATGTTTGTTTCTTCCATATTCTTCTCATGTTCTTCTTCCATAAGCATTTTTAGTTTATTAAATTTCCACTGTCATTTAACGCATTACAACCAGATCTTGTCGTCTGGGGTCTTTAATGTCATAATTTATCAAAATATGGTACTATCATATCCTTTGAAGCAGTTTAGCAATCCAGCCTTGAACTGCAGTTTCTTTTGGAGACATACAATAAACCCATGATGATAAATCCAACACTGAATGTCTTCTTTGATTATTTATCCATTTTCTATGTTGAAAACAGTTAGTTAGCCTTCAACTGGTAATCCTATGACACCTTGAGTTGAGTCTCTCGACCAATCACGGACAGAGTAGAACAGTTCTTTTCAACAAAAGCAGTTGGATTAGTGATAACTCCACTATGGAACATTACCCTCTTCCATTTACGGCAAGGCTCCTTCAAGTTAGCGACACTTACATTAATCAAATGCAAACAGATACTTGCCGTGGTCTCTCAACACTGAAAATATGACACACACATTCTAAGTCAAGGAAAACCTGCTATTCCATTTTTGTTTTGCTTTTTGGGTTCTAAATCAATTCATTTGCAGTCAAAGAGTCAGGAATGGCTCAGACTTAGGAATGTGAATTGGCACAAAACTGGTTCTGTGTTGGTCGAAAAAGGGGAATGAGTAGGCATTTTTCAACCCCGAAATCTA
Organism: Sparus aurata; assembly: GCF_900880675.1. NCBI lineage: Eukaryota > Metazoa > Chordata > Actinopteri > Spariformes > Sparidae > Sparus > Sparus aurata. The sequence continues at coordinate 10,291,217 of NC_044203.1, read as the reverse complement.
CTATGTCTTTTCATAAAGTCATTAAGTTTCATCATGTCAGTTCCATTAAGGTAAATATTTGTTTTACCTTAAATATTTGTTTTCAGAAGCAAAAAAAACAACATTTCAACTGGAGTTAAGGTGCCCTTTAAATACATGGAAAAAAACGTCATGCTTACCGTGAGCGCTACTGTGGTCCAGTCCTTTCGCAGGAGCCCGTTTGTCTCTATAATGAGCATGCTGCCTCTGCACCCTGTGAACCTGGAAATCACAACATACAGCAATCTATTACTTTAATGACAAAATGAAATGAGGACTTTGGTCAGAATATGACACTAAACTTTTAGTTTGTTGAATAATCTAAATAAATATTTTTTAAAAACTACAAAAACTTGTGCATCCATTCACATGTGGTTAGTTTAGAGTTATCAAATAGATGCTCTTGTACTACAGCTCTAATAATCCTCAGCCATTTCTCAAGTCTTGTTTACGGTTTGCACGGCTTTTTGTGGATTTTTGAGGATTAAAGCGAAACAGTGAGCACAGAGCAAATGAAATATTTTGTTCTATTCCATTTCACTCTACTTTGAGAGAGAAGGGAAGTCCATAGCACAGGCAGAGTTGGGCATCTTTATGGAGGAGAGTAAAAGGTTTCCTCTTCATTAGTTCAAAGAGTACTCGCTCGCTCTCTCCTCTGCAGTCCTATTGTCCTGGGTTAAAAGCAATGAAAACACCTCCGCCTCACCTACACCTCTGTCCTCCACAGCACACACGCACAGAGACACACACGCACGCTCACACACACACAATTTCTTTCATAGGCCGCAGCTTGCAGCTTTGATCTGATAAGAGGCTGGTCCTTGTGAAGGTGGGCGCACTAAATCAAACAACAGATCACAGACACACACGCACACACACATATCAGTGTCAGCCCACTATTGTCCTCTCACACTTAAATCAGAGTGGAAGAGGTTGAAAATAAATACTATTGAGAGGCGGCTGCAGTCTTTTATGTCCTAAAAGCCTGCTTGCTTTATTCCCCTTCATGTTCTTCAATTAGACTCAATTAACAAGAACTGGTCTAAACTACCCGAGGAAGAGGGGGGCCAGGCCGTTGGAGGTAAGACCGCTACACATGTGATATTAAATACAGAGGACTTCTGGAAGTTAACGTTGTACATGTACAGCTCTGCAAATGTAATCAAATTGGTGTTTATATAAGGCTGACTATATTGATTTACTTTGACATAAAATGAAAAAAAACACACCTGAGCGCAGGGTAATATTTGGATTAGTGTAGACATGGTTTAGCTTAAACCTTAAAAAAACAATAGAAATATATCTTTTTTTTTAATTCATACATGCAACATTATGCCAGACATACCCTGGCAATTTAAGACAAATGTTTAATCGTCATACCTTCACAGTATAGTTATTAGACATTGTTTAAATACACTTAATAGCACTGCAGTATACATTCAATATAACAAGAAAAAATTTGCAACTGGATCACAGTTTTCCATGCAGACATACAAACTGTTCTGAAAATTATTACATTTTGTTATTAATTACCTATTTTACTCCAACCCTTTTGCACTCCTCGCATACTCTACCTGTTACTAGTGTATCCTCTTTTGTCCTGTTTGTGTCTACACAAGTTGTAGCTAAGGCTAGACTATTTTAATTTCAAATCATTTTCCCAAAATGTATGTCAGCACTGCCCAGAACCTGTTGGGAAAACAATCCTTGTTTCTGTAAATGCTGAACATGCATGCACACACACAGAAAAAAAACAGGAAACACCTTTATATATAATTCATGATGCAACATATGATACTGTAAATCATGCAAATGGCGAAAAATCATGCGTATGTTTCCAATTTGTACTTAACAGAACAAAGACACACGGGCAAATACACACAGATAGCAAGCGTGTGACTGTGTGTGTGTGTGTGTGCCCCAACTACCTTGTAAAACCCCTCCAGCCCCTCCTCTGGAGAAGCAGCCAGGACACAGTGATCAATACACATGATAGGGAGCTAATCGCTCTCTGTCAAACCATGGCCTGCCAGCTACTAATGGCACACACTCACTAGGGAATGCATGTGTGTGTGTGTGTGTGTGTGTGTGTGTCTGCGTATGTGTGCATGCGTGCATGTGCGTGCGTGTGTGTGTGTGTGTGTGTGTGTGTGTGTGTGTGTGTGTGTGTGTGTGTGTGTGTGTGTGTGTGTGTGTAGGCGTGGGTCTTAATGGCAGATTGAGACTCTTTAGGGAGTGTTGCTCAAGGTTAGACTCAGGGGATAAGGGGCAATTGACCACACTGTCTGTGACACTGACCCCTCCACTGTCAGCGCATTCATCATCCAGCTGTGACGTATAGGCAGCACACACACATACACACAGAGAGATAGAAAGTACAGATAAAACCATACAGTCCAGACAATGTAAAAAAAAAATTAAAAAATAGCCTAAAAAAAGACCAAACAGAAAAGCACATTCCGAATGTACGCGTGGCTGCCCAACACTTGTGTGACATAAAGTGAGCCTGTGCAACTTCAACATCAAATACAAAACAAGCTGACATTATTCCCTTCAAAATAAAAGCCTACTTAAATAGAGGTTCGAGATCAGCAAAAAAAAGACAACGGCATCGCTATGAAAAATAAACCTTATTTGGAGAAATTGTTTTCCAGCTGTGAGGAAGAAAAGAGCAGCGGAGCACGTACATGATTGAACGGCTGAGGTAGAACTGACAGAGGCACAATGTGAATGTGTGGAGGAGGAGGGGGAGGAGAAGAAAGACAGTAAGATGTAGGGTGTAAAAGTGTGTGTGTGAATGAAGAATATAGAGGATGTGTGTGCGCACAAATACAAGTGAATGATTGAGGAAGGTGGAGAGGAAACACAGAAAGAAAAATTGTGTGTGAAAGAGTGTGTGTGTGTGTGTGTGTGTGTGTGTGTGTGTGTGTGTGTGTGTGTGTGTGTGCGCACGTAATACTCCCATGTCTCTATATGAATGAGTGGATGCTGTGGATGGCAGGCAGCTGCAGCAGTGTGATACGAGCCGAGCTGCACAGATATCAGAGCTGACATTTTGGGCTTCGCTACCCACCCACGGCCCCCTGGGAAAGTGATGGCTATGGCAGCAGCAGTGGCCACATGCCCCCCCACGCCCTCCCTCCGCCTGTCAATCACAACACTGGGCTTCCAGAGGCTCTGTCTGCCCCGGCCTTGCCCTGGCTCGACCCATTATTCCATGCAGCAGTGAACGCACCACGCGACCCACCTCACTCGCACCCCAGCACCCAGACCCAGATGCATGGCTGATCCCTATCTGGACCTCAGCCCCCTCTCCCCTCTCATCCCTCGCTACCAGCCCTGACCACAAAGAGAAAAAAGACAGAGGAGTGGGGTGTGTGTGTGTGTTACCGCTGACAAGAAGATGAACAGTGACGCCAACAGAGAGACACATAAAAAAAGAAAAAAAAAGCGTGCAAGCTCTACAGTAGTGAGCAGTGAGAGGAAAGAGGGAGAAATTGCATAAATTGAAAGAGAGCAGAAAGATAAGAGGGAGATACACTCTGGCCCCTCCTCTAGACTTCTTTTAGGGCACCTCTTGGCCTTCTCTCCCTCCTCCGCCTCACCCTCCCTCCTCACCCCTCCCCACCCACCCCCAGGCCCTCTGGTGTGTTGCTCACTCCATTGTGTCAGCCTTCAGAAGTGCTCAGTTTGAGTGGCAGGCCGTCACAGATCAGTTCCCTGCTAAAGCGGCCCGGCAGGCCGGGGTGACGGGCCAGGAAGGGATCTAAGTGGGGTTTATCAGCGCTTCTTAACGCCTCTCCGGCTCCCTGACACAAAAGAGAGGGGGTATTAAACATCTAAAGCAAACCAAAAAGCGTGAAAGCTCCTTATAGGGCCGCGGGATTGCGGATGTGACTGGAGTCTTTAAAAAAATTGTAGAAAAAAAAAAATAGAAAGAAAAATAAGGAGAGAAAAAAGCATACAAATGCTTCAGCAGTGAGGGAAAATTCTAATGTATTTCCTATTCTGTGTGGATAGAAGAGTGGGTGTGTGTGTGTGTGAGAGAGAGAGAGAGAGAGAGAGAGAGAGAGAGAGAGAGAGAGAGAGAGAGAGAGAGAGAGAGAGAGAGAGAGAGAGAGAGAGAGAGAGAACAATAAAAGCGAAAAACGAACGAGTGACAACTAGCCTCATAACGCTTTCTAGATCACCACCTGTTCTGCTTCTAAGGCTGAATGAAACAGCCTCATACTGTATATCAAACTCAAGGATATTACATTCAATATTGAATATTTAATGTACTGTATATTCAGAGTACCCACATGCAACCAATATACAAACCGTCAGTGAATCTTTTTACTCAGTGGGGGTGAATTTTGGCATTCAGATTTACTCTTGAACAAACATTTAAACAGAACACAGTTTCAAGACAAACCATTAAAAAATGAGCATAGAACAGGTGTTCAAACACCAAGTTTGGACAAAAAAATGTCACACCTGATTCAAATGAATGGCTTGTTATCAGGCTTCAGAAGAGCTTGGTGATGAGCTGATCATTTCAAATCAGGTGTTTTGGGGCAGGGAAACATCTACAACATGCAGGGCCGGGGTCGTCGGGGACTAGGATTGAAGAACACTGGTCTATAGGACTTTTAAAATCCAGACATGTCACAGGTGTAAATCATAAAATACATGATGGCTGAATTCCATTTAGTTGCTTCAGTATCAGGCTCCTAGTGTTGTGCACACTGGTTAATTAGCTCATTTGGAGCATATCAAAAGCCAGAATAGTGACTATCAGCACCTGCATTGGCGCAAGTGATACAGACCACAGCTAACATCTACATTTAAGTCAACCCTAATTTCCTTAGGTCAGAAAAAAGACCACACTTCTTGGATTTCACTACGTATAGTACGTAAAAGGTAAGTAACTAAGGTTGTGCCCAAAGTCACTCCCTCGCATACTCATTGACAATTCTCTGTGTAATAGACACTAACAAGCCTACTGGTGGTGAGTCATAAAGTGGCATTTCAGACACTTGAATGAATTAATCATCATATTGCCTTATAACTGACCAAACCCTGAGTGAAAGAGATGGACCTAAATGCCAATTAGACATTGTGGCCAAACTATGTAATTACACCATTACATGATGCACAGAAGTAAATAAGTGGATACATTTTTTTAAGTATCACAGCTGCAAAATTACTAATTTTATTATCTTAATTCAATCCGTTTAGTTCAATAACATTTGGAAAGTCTATAAGGGCCTCACAATTGAATAATTTGAACCCTATTCAATTTAGCAGAGGGCTTAAAAAGAAATAAGCCCGCTCGATCGGCGAACTTCTCTAGTGCGCACACTCACTATGGGCCAAGTAATGCAGAAGATGTCATTTTCAGACCACATGTCATTCACACCTGGAAATCAAGCTTTTTCCACTGCTACGCAACTTTCCCTAAGAATGGATGCCGCTGAGAGCCGTATTGCTGCTACAGTAAGAACAAGGCTTAGAGAAATTCCGAGGACCAGACATACTCTGCACAGTGGTTTCCTGTATGTGTGTGTTAAGTGTGTAGTACACCAGCAGGGACCAGTGTGTGTATGTCAGAAGCTGGCAGGGGGTTAGTATCTGAGACATTTTGTAAAAGGTCAGTGTAGAGTTCAGTCAGAGACATGTCTGTGTGTTTGAGAATGAAACTGCGAGCGGTACGGTGGTTAGGACAGTTAGGGAGAGGGTCAATGAGGGGAGCTGGAGCCTGAAGTAAACAAGAGAGAGAAACACTTGGATGTTATTATGTCCTGTCACACTGCAACCATATGTGTGTATGCATTAACTGTCTGGTGGTGCCTGTGTGGATCTATTCCTGCGTGTCTCCTATTTGAGCCAGAGTGTATGGGACCTGTCTGTTAGCTGTTAAATGTGCATGTGTGCCTATTGTGGCCTTGTCTGTGTGTTGACTTTGAACCCTCACATGTGTGGAGTTTTTTTTTCTCCATTTTCTTGCTAATTCTGTCATTAGCCATGAGATAATTACAACGGCTTTGTTGTTGCTGATTGTTGCTTTGCCTGCAGTAGGCTGTTTTGGTGCGGCTCACAAGGTGTGAACCTCAGATCTTCCAGTCCAATTGACTGCTATAACTCAGCAAGTGTTCGATGTAAGTTGTTGAAGTGATTTATGAAGTCTGTTCATTAGTCTACTGTTGAGGAACACGATCGTTTTACTGAGGTCAACTGAATTGTTACCTTAAACCTTTAAAATGATTTTTTAGAAGAATTTGAAATGTATTTCTTTAAATGTCAGTCGAAAATCTCAACAACAAGTGAGATTGAGATCCAAAAGAGACACAATTTGTTCTTTGTCGGTTTTGTTTAGCACGCAGAAGTCATTAAAAAGCCATAAACAGTACATGCCGGTTTGGACAGTATAATACAGTATTTTGGTTCTAATAGCCAAAATCTACAAGATGGTCTGTGTAGTTTGTGTGTGTCATGCTGGTACCAGGATACAATTCGATGGAGGTATTCCACTTTATCCAGACAGCAATATATCATTTGAATATTCGGTTTTGTCCATCTGTTTAGCATTCTAAGCATTCAGTCTTTATATACTGTTTACATGTTCTGTTATATCATATTTGCTAAGCATTCAGTTTTACTACATTACAATACATTTTACTTTAGCTTCATTGAGTCATATTACAGTATTACAGGGAAATATTTGGAGGATGAGGAATACAGTACAGGGTTATTGTTATTCACTGTGCTTTATCTAATGTTAGCATTCAAAACATTTCAAATTATTGACATCACATCAGCTTCAGGAAAGAAAGAATTATTAACAGTCCGGAAAAATTGCTTGGCCGTCTCTACAGAGGACGTAACTTGCAGTGGCAATTTAAAACTGGATTTCTGTCAGACATTGATTCCTTTGCAATGCTAACATCATTTAAGAATGTCTGAATTGCCAGGTCAGGTTTGTGGCTTCAGAAGACACAGACTAGACGTCTCTCCTGATTTTCCAAAGTTGTGATTTCAAAAAGTTACAGATGCATTCATTTTCAACTCCGGGAACTGGGAACCGTGGCATCAAACACACTCAGTTAAGTTCAACTAGATCATGTAAACAGACATCTTATAATGCTTTTGCTTTACAATGATACACCAGCAACTTTTTCATTTTAAACTTTTTAAATTCCTTCAAAGAGCTGCACATTTAGCACCTTGTGTGTGATCCAGGAATGGTATCTAACCATTTAACTTTGACTAGTAACACTGTTCTTGCCTCTGACAAGACAAAACAAGATGCATTCAACTAACATTAACCCTGTCTCAACCTTGCAGCGCACTCACCCTCGCATTTACTGCAGTAATTAGTGAGCTCTATAATGTAACCCACCCAACATGCAATGCAATGTACAGTGTGTGATGCAGAGTGAAAAGCAGCACACAGGGTTGTACAGACAGAGGCCTGGTCAGAGGTGGGCGGATAGAGTATAGCTGAGGCTTTGGCAGCGGGCCAGCTTCTGTGGCTAACACACTCTAATTGTGTTTGGCAACACATAGCCCACCATAAATACATCTTCTATATACTTAGTACAATGTTGACTGTTCAGCCTCAAAAAAGCTATTATAGCAAATTATATTAGTCTGATTGGTTAAGGATTAAAACATTACCTTCCCAAATACAAAGGTTTTGAGACTATGTTCCTGCCTCAATGCTAAAAAGGATTATTTTACATAAAACAACAAAGCCAACAAACAGACTTCAATGCAAAGGCATTTTAGGATGCAACAGCGCCCGCTAACAAGATGCAATGTCTAAGTATGCAATTGTTCAGTATCCCAAAACATTATTTGTGCAATCCATTAAATTTAAGACTCATTACTAAAATGTGGGACATTTTGAGGGCACAAATTCATTTTCACCTAAAGTTATGACGGTAGAAAAGTAATTAAAGTTACAGTGTAATGAAATCATGAACCATACATGGAGTCACTGGAGATTGCCCATAAATTATTTCAATTAATCACACGCACACTGATTCAGATGATAACTGTGAATCACTAAGTTTGGAATCCTTTTCTCGCTCTTACTTTCTGTCCATTTATTTCTTCCACTTTGTGTGTCTTCGTGCACGCATTTGTGTCTTTCTATGTGTGCACAAATGTACTGGAGCTTTGTGTGTTTTGTTTGCGCGTGTGTGTGTGTCACTGAAGAGGCAGCGTGTTGGGGAAGGGCCAGAGGTCTGATGCACCCTGGAGAACGGACAGGGCCAAAGCCACATCTCCCGTCCCTCCGCCCTCACCCTGTGCTGTCATGGGGTGTCTCTGTGGGTGACGGTTTCCCTGGCAACGAGGAGGCTGCATTGTGCATTCGGAGGGTGATGCAGAGCGGCTCGCTGAAGGTGGCGAGGGAGGGGGGCACAAAGTGATATCGGGTGGAACAGGCACACGAGCTACACGAGCGAGGTAAACAACTTTTAGCCATTACTCACCACGTGGCTGTTTCTTTTTTTTTCCATCCTACTCGCTAATCAACACTAGACCCTGATTAAAACAGCAATGCCAGCCAAATGAACTTCCATTTGCATATACATGCTGTGTAAAATCAGAACCGAGGCCGGGGTGTGAATTCACCTTGACGTGGTCGTGTTAAATGTATCAAACAGTCACATCTAAGTAGCTGAACGCTCTGATTTGCTGTAGTTACAAATCCATTTCCCGCTGTGTTACACAGACAGTGCGAGTCAGGCCAAAAAAACAAAAAAAAAAACAACCTCAGAGTTTAGGGAAGCTGCAGCTTGATCCACTCTCTAGATCCTAACGTGTGATGGGTCCTTTATTTGGTAGTGTTTGTTTAATGGAACAGTTTGAACTCTGCAATAGTAATGGTCTGCCAGTGCCTACATTGTTATCTTGGCTTATTATGATGTGATTTCTTGGAGTGCCTTCGAATGCTTCACATGCCTATAATCTGAACAACCTAAGCTGAAAGGTTACATACATCAGCACTTTGTAGTTGATGATGAAAGTAATACATGTATGTATTTATCATCATAAACAAAAATACATTAAAAACAATCTGACAAATATTACTGAATTAAAACTAAAAAATCAAAATGTAGAAATATGAAAAGAATATTTCTTGACATATAACTCCACTGCTTATTTGAACAACGAACATATTTTAGTTTTTCTGAGCAGAGCACATAGATATTTGTACCTGGTCTCATCTGTAATAAAAATTCTTGCCCACCACCTACACTCTTATTGTGATGTTATTTCTTGTGTGAAATACTTAATATGCTCTCAACTACAAAATATAATATGCTCCAAACAACAAAGAAAACTATGCTCAAAAATACAAAATAACACCTCGCTCAAACCTGAGTCTGGCTGTTTCTCTCAATCTCTCTCTGACAACTGTCAACTTGCTTTTTCGCTCCCCGCCCGCCACGTACTGGTGCCACCATATTTTGCACCGCACGTAATGTAACATAATGTCATTATCTGCGTTAAGGTGATGAGGCAGAAGGTGGAAGCCTTCGCTTTCTATTGAGAAAAAGAGTGAATACTCCACCCATTTTATTTAAGATCGATTTGAACCACAGTACACCACAGTTTACACTGAGTAAGCTGAGGCCAGTTCGCAGTTTTGACTGAGTCCTCCTCCAGTAAAAACTAGTCCTTGAGCTTCACTTAATGGCTTATGTATGTACAGAGTTTGACACTAAAAGGCTGTTTTCACAGTCATCCCTGAAAGTGTACATTTTTGAAAATCTGATTTTAAGAGGCAGGCCTTCGAATACGTTTGGGACATCACAAATAGTTTGGAAGCCAACCCTGGTCCAATATTCCGCATACACTGAGAATTGACTTTAATCAACATGCTGTGTCTCTCAGTTAAACTTGTGAAATGATTTTTGCATATTTCATGTTCTGGAATTTCCAATGAGGGACAAGGTAAAGAATTTATATGTGGTCACAGACACATTTTAATGTTCGCCTTACTACATGTGTGGAAGGGATATTCAAAAACACTCACCCCAGCTGCAGATGCCAGTCTGTCCTCAAAGGTGGCTCTGTCAGGGCGCCCCCTGCTGTCTCTCAGGGTGTACAGACCCTTGAGGCTGCCAACCTATGAGCATGAAAACATAGTGCGGTCAGTATAGAACACCCCTCACTTTCAGGAAATATAACGATTTGCTTGGTTGAATGCCTTTTATTTAAGCATGCAAGTGTTTTCGTTATTTCAGAGAGACCAATACGGGTACAGTGTGAGGGTCAAAACACAAAACGCATTCAGCCATAATCACCCATATGACCAACATTATATCAGCGTATCCCCTCCGGCCATCTGTCTTGTGTGGGTTTTTCTGCAAGAGGTGGGCCAAAATCAAATAGCACACAGTTTATCTAACCTTATCCTGGGCTTTTCATTTCCAAGCCTTATAAACTCACATCGTATTGACCGCCTGGGAGAGTTAGAACTAACTAAGTGAAATCTACTCGCCGGCAATTGTGTGCAAGGCGCACGTCGTCAGTGTGCGTGTGTGTGTGTGTTTGTGTGTGTGTGGCTTGCTGATTCTATCTTCCTTCACATTCATTCTCTCTATTCTCTGTCCCTGAGGTGCATCAGGGCTGAGACTGCCGAGTAAATTGTCCCAAATTGAGTTCCTTCTTGCCGGCAGATACAGGCCACATCCCGACCGTTTAGAGCGAGAGAGAGAGAGAGAGAGAGAGAGAGAGAGAGAGAAGAGAGAGAGAGAGAGAGAGAGAGAGAAAACAATCACAGCACACATCACTCGCTTGAAAATCTCCCCTCTAATTTCTCTCTCTGCCTTTCTTTTCTACTCTCCCTCCCTGTCTCTCCCTCCTTCTCTCTCCCCTCTGCTGATTTCCCTGCTGCCTCTCTTTCTTCTCCCGGCACATTATTCTTCTGCTTCCTCGCTCTTTATATCACTCCCCGTGTGTCTTCCCTTGTCTTTGTCTGCTGAGATAGGTATACATCAGTCTCTCCTTGCTCAGCTTGGCTTTTTCTTCCCTTTGATGATTCTCTGCCCTCCTGCTTGTCTTTCTCTATCCTTTCTCCCTCGATCCCTGTTACTCTCCCTCACCAACAGTATGCTTCTGCCTTCTCCACGTCCTTTCCTCACCCCGGTTTCTATCCCCTCCTTTGCTCTCTCATCCCACCCTCCATGGCTGGCTGTACCCGGGTGACATAGTACCCATCAGCGCAGACCTCCTGGGTGGAGGAGTCTCGCTCTGACAATAATCACACAGTAAGTTTATAACGCTGGCAGCCCAGCTGAGCTGAGCTGAACTGAGCACACGCGTCTCCCCTGACACCAGCACACTCCATTTAACTCAGCAGGGGGCTGCAGGCTGGCTGGGGCAGGGATGAAGCATGAGACAGGAATGGGGACGCCAATGGCTTTTTGGGATGGGGGGTACCATGGGCTGGTGATGGAGCAGTGACTGGAGATGGATATGGAAATGGGATGAGGAAGGATGGCTGGAGCTGAAACTGGTGCTGCAGGGGATGGAGAGGGGTAAGGTTTTGGACTTTTGGGTTTGGGCAGTATTTTTTCAGAAGCTGCTCATGTCACCGTCTCTGCACGGTGCGATAACCCCTCTCTACTTTCACTGCCTGCTCTCTGTAAAATCCCTTCTATCTCTTCTCTCAGCTTTCGGGTGTTTACTTTGTGTTGTGGCAGTAGGGTCACAGAAACTTCTCTTTGACTGGAGAACTTCCTATCAGCTCAATGGGTGCTGTAACTAACCTTGACCTGTGATCGCTTTATTTCAAAAAGAACTGTATTATTTTCCTGCCATTTTAAAATATCATTATGGACAATAAGGCCCCGATTTTAGCACGCTAGTTCGGTTTCTTTGTTTACATTACATGCAGATACTGAAGTACTAGATACTAGTAATCCACAACTCTATCTATTACCTCTACTAATTGTGATACCTTAGCCTATGGTATGATTTGAAGTACTAAAACACTATCTTTTTTTTCTAAATCTTAAATCTGTTAACGATTCCACATTGAACTCATAGTAATAGTTTTAGTAAGGGCAATATGAGGGAGTGCTTTGTCTTGCTGTGACTCAATGACTATACTGACACTGAAAGCAAGGACACCAAATGTAATGACATTGACGAAGACACTTATAGTGCACAATGGAGGCCAGCGGAGTTTATGTAGCAGTGGTCACATCATTGAAAAAAGATATTCTAACACAGCAGCATTAGGTCTTTCCAGGAACAGTGCGTTCTGGCACTGCAGTTTGTGGCGCTCTCCATGGTGCTGATCCTGTGGCTTTGAGTGGATGGAGAGCTACAGTTTGCTCGGTGGTCTCTCCTCTGCCCACACCTGTGGGAAAGTTGCCACCAGTGTGAGGTTCTAGCCAGTCATTTAATTATTGACATACCTCTCCAAATGTTTGTTGTTTTCAGCACTGCAGATGATAGATGTCTAGTTATAGGAGGTAGATCTAGATCAGGTATGGATATTTTCCATGCGATATTTATTTGGTTTCAGTCCGTGCCTGTGCCTCTAATGTGTTGCAAGTAGTCTGTCAAGCTAATGGCTGGTAAAAGATGAATTACAGAAAAGCATAGCTTTGGGTCTCAGGAAGTTTCTGCGTCTCAGATTTTGCAGTACAAGTCAGGTTCAGTCAGGCCGGTTTTAAAAGACCAAGCCTACATGCCTGCCTCATGTTCACAGTTTCACAGCTCATTTGTAAAGTGCCCCTGAAAACAAATCAAGATCCTGTCTTCTTATAGCCTACATAAGAACATAGGACTTCCCTGTTTGACTTCCCCTACATTAGTTAACCCTTTAATTGTGACATCTTTGTCATAAATTGCTCAGTTATTGGCTGAAAAAAAAAAAAAATCTCCTGCCATTAAGCGATTAGACTATGTTATGGAATTATGACTTATGATTATGACTTTAGAACAGTAAAAGAATAATCTTCTTCATTCCATTTTTCTTCATGTGCCTCTAAGGGCTTCCATAGTATTAGGATCCCGAGTTCCCTTAATTGACTCAGTTAATTCACAAAGTGTCACCTGCCGTACTCAGGTTATGAAAAAATAATTAACAATAATTAAGGATCCTACACATTTACAGAGCATTTTACCTCACAGAAAATAAAATAGCGTGAACAGCAATTCATATTATAATTTTTTTAAAGTAAGGCATTACGTTTTAGCACAAAACTTCAAAACTTTGGGCAACCTTGCACTAAAAAATAGGAAGGAAAAAATAATATTGTTACATCCCCATTTTTGGTGACAGAAAGATTTATATTAAATCAATCATATTAAATTGCAACTTCTCATTCACTTTCATTGTATTCATGACAGCAGGATGTCTCTGGAGACAGACATCTCAAAAGTTGAGCTAATATAGCCAAAACTATTTACCGAGCTACCACTGGAGCTGAGTGAGGCAATCTGTTTGATGTAATTTGTGTGAAACAACCCTTTACAATTGTGCTAGCAGTCAGTGGCCCATTAAAACAGAGAAACACTTCCTGCTAAATGTGTCACTTTGACAACTTGACATTATTGACACTAGACGTGCACAACAAACACACATGTACACACAGACAAACTACAGCTGTACATGGAAATTAGTGAGCAATTTCAATCCGACCAAAACAAACGCGCACACACCCTCCCAGACATACACACACGCAAACATCCTCGTGCCCTGCCAGAGCAGGTTCACAGCAAAACAATATGAGGCCAATCAGGGGACCATTGGTATGGCTCTCCCTCTGCTAATGAAGGCACTTTGAAAAGGTAATCTAATTCACCAGCAGCAATTAAGGCTGGGAGCGCCTTGTCACTATCAATTATCCGCTCCTTCACTCATGTTCTCCAGTGCGGACGCTGAGCCTGCCTGACACACAGCACTGTCGGACAAATCAACCCCATCAGCCAGCCAGTCACTGAGAACACTAATCATGAGAGTGTTCAAACACACAGACACAAACACACACACACACACACACACACACACTCAGACACACATATAGATAGATACTGTATGCTTGAATCATTGCACAATGAACTAAGTAAGCTTGACGTGAACTGGGATGTCCTGGCTGGCTGCAGTCAGAGGTATATCTTTACTCAGTGGATCCATAAACACTATCAACAATCCTAAAGGCGGCATCTGTAGGTGGCACGACTCATGTTAATACCCATCATACAACGGTTGTTGAGAGCAATATTTCATGCTACTGTGTTTGTTTTTTTTGTGTGCGTGTGTGTGTGTTCACAAAGTGCACATTTAAACCTGAGTAGTTGTGGCTAAATTTGCTCAACCTAACCGCCACAGTGGCAGGTAAATAGGGTAACCTAACATGGATTTGTGACATTCCACAGTGCGGATTGAATCACGAGTCTGCTGGTGTCACTTCAACACTTTAATGAGGAGACACAGAGAAATAATGTGGCGTTACATCATGAGGGTTAAGAGCTCTGCAAAGAAAACCTCCCAGGAGGAGACACAGGCCAAATAGGTGAAGGTTAATGAGAGATGGAGAAAAACCAGAGAGACCATTGGTCAGTCCAGTGACTGGTTGGTTTACAATTAGACAAGCCAGACATTTTTTCTTTTTTGCATTATGTTGTCTGCGAGCTTTGGATGCTGATAAGAGAACTAATAGTTTGATTATTGAGAATAAAGGCCTAAAATTGGAAGCCGTAAAAGACCACAAATCCAAATGCCACATCCACGTGAGAAACATAAGGTTAGGTAATCGAACAAACAAAGTGTCAGGTGGACAAAAAAGGTTCATTTCCAACCACGAATGTAACTAAATGACTGAATCTGGTATCACAGATTAATTGATAAGTTGATCAACAAGAATTTTATCAAAAATAATTCTTATCATTCTTTTTCTTTTTTTTTCTTACATCATATGATTGAACTTGTTTTAAAGTATATATTTTTGGCCTTTCTTTGATAGAACAGCTGAAGAAATGACAGAAAACAGGTTGAGAGAGAGCAGGAGTGACACAAGGCAAAGGGCCCCAGGCCGGGACTTGAACCCAGGGCCACTGCAGCGAGGACAAAGCCTCTCTACATGGGACGCCCGCTCTACCCACTGAGCTAAACGGCGGCCCTGATTAAACATTTAATTATATGAATCGCAGTTTGTATGACTCACATGTCCCCAGATTTTTAACAAATATCTTGGAAAAGTCCATGTTCCAACTCGGAAACAATGAGTAGTGTTTGTTGGGAATCAATGTCTTGTTCAAAGATGCTTAAATTACGACATATATTTGTTATCTTTACTGGCGATAAAGCGATTGTCTTTTTGATTTGACCAGTTCAAACAAAATATCATTGGCACACACCTCCATCAAGGCCAACAAAATACAACAATGCTAACACCTAGGTCCTGTCTGAGGATATCAGGGTTCTATACAAGGATAAATTATGCAAATGTTTCGTGTCAGTCAGGCTGATCACCAGTGAGTTCTGGATTTGATTGTGTCATTCTGCGATAGTACCAATTACAGGACAATCACATTTTATAGGATCACTGGAGGATGATCTGGGATCATCTAGAACTGATAACTGAAATGCACGATGCATCTAAATATAATGGCAGATGAATTCAAATAAGACTTGCCATCAAGAATGTGGAGACCAGTTCAAGGACCTATATATTTTTTTGTATATATCTTTAAAGTTACATCAAAGATCTGGATGAAAAGTACTGAAAATTTCACGCTGCTGGTTGTCTATAGTAAGTTAAAGTGCAATGATCAAAGAGAAACATGACCTACTTAAAAGTCTTTCTAAAGCAGTACAAATAGAGACACAGCACCCTGACCTGTCACCCTCTTCTCGGACTGAGGACAACAGCACTGTTTATCCAGGCCTTCAGACTCCAGACAGAGGTATACACTTGCAGACAGGACTATTGAGAACGCTCTTCTCAACGTCTCGATTGCTTGACTGAATGTCTCCAACAGCAACTACTGACCTTAGTGTTGATGAGGAGCAGTAATGTGTGAGAAGAGAGCTGCAAAGGATAATATCTTGATTTGATGCTATAGGATTATAAAACACTGGGTCCTTGTGTAAACTATATATGAATACTAATTTAAATTCATCTGATATAACAATGTTATCAAAAGTTGTCATTTAACAGCTGAGCTTCACTAGCTTTACATATCTCGATGAAGAATACTGTAGTAAATAGTTTAGTTGTATTTTGTTTAGTTTTTGTGTATTGATGACAGCAAAATTATTATGTTAAAATAATGGAGAAAAGTTTTTGGATTAAAATTAGAAATCCAGAATGAAAAGGGTGCTAAAAAACCTCCCAGGATGCAGTATATGGGAACCACTGTTACTGCAAGAAGAAACCCAAACTGTACTTTTATGTTTTCCTTCCTATGTGGGTTGAAAGTTTCCTAAACCGCCCCGTGTAATTGAATGAAAGGAGGACTAAGCAAAGAGGACAAACATTGTTTGCCTCCCACACAGCTAAAAGGTAGTTTAACCTTTAGTCTTTGGCCGGAAATTTTTAAAAATCTACAGCTACGACTTGGATCAGACCAGGCTACTACTGCTGATTAGAGGCTCCCATAAGAAGAAAATATTGGACTTGAGAATTTTGGACCCAAACCAAAAATCACTTGCAATTATGCAAGTTGGAAGTCGAAGTGATTACAAAGAAAGAATAATAGATTAATCAATTAGAGAACTGAATTTTAATTATCCCACAGAGGCTTTTTTATTTTGTTTTAGCATCCGCCTAATGTACAGCCTCAGGAACGAGCAGAGCTAGTGTAAAATTCATTGTGGTACAGTACACTTTCGTCTCTGCTGCTAGATTTGTTTTCACTATATTTTTCTCTGAAGTTTGACAGAACACAACTTGCTCTCCAAAGACACCCGAACAGTAAACACTAAAAGATACAGTAAGTCAGTGATTTGTTCATTTTTACCAGGAGGGATGGCCCAATGGGAACACCCCCCTGCCCAGATGCTGATCAATGATCACAGAGATATTATAGGAATGTAGGAATGTAACAGGCAGCAGTGTGTCTCTATGATCCTCTTGATCTGCCATGACTGCATATTGATATTTGTCACTTTCATGATAATGGTGACACCACCTACAAAAACCTGGCTCTACCTGACTGCACAAACGCCAGTCGTGGCCCTCCTGCTCTGGGATTTCAAACTAGACCAACATGGTGGCTTGTCTGGAAACTCAGGTCAGAAAACAGGTCAGAAAAAAGTGTTTCTGAAGACATTTTCAGCAAGAAATATGGCATGCAGTTGTCGAAATCTGATTTAATCTACTCGAAAAGGGTTAGTTTTTATTTACCTAAACCTTATGCAAATAAGGAGCAGGCAAGGCAACTCTCTCAAAAGGTAATGCTGGTTACACAGAAAATGAATGGAAATGAGTGCCCTGACACACCAGTGTGGACTACCAATACCTGGCCCTAAAATATTTAGCTAAACAACAGCTCTGCCCCTGAGCTCACTCTGCTACTGGGGGGTAGAGATATGAGATGGTAAGTTAATAAGGGGAATGCATTACTAGATAAAGTATAAATCAAGGCAGAAATTACAGAAGGACAACATTTAGCTTTGTTAATTTCCCTGTAAAACTCTGAACCTTGAACTGTTCTCCACTTACAGGCTCAGAAAAACTCTGCTGGTTTCCCTTCCAGCTGCGACACTTGACAAAGTAAAGGATACTAAAAGCTCTAATTAAACTCTTCGGGAATCGCCAGATTTCTAATTTTCCATTGAGACATGATGAAAATATTTCAACAATCAAAAGTGATTTGGAAAAAAGACTTGAAAATAATTATTAAGGGCAATGTATGATGTGGTTTTCATTTCATAAAAAGGGGCCAGTTGATAAAAATGGTTGCTAAAGGACTCAAATTCTATAGTACAACAATACTTGTCTATAATAACAATGTTAGGTAGTCATTTTTTTCAGTTAGGTTGAAGCATCGGTGAGATTTAGTTTGCAATTCCACATTTTACTTCATGCCTGTGTTGTTTTGATTCTTCAGCCGTGTGTTATTGATTCCAATGGATAAGAACTACCTCTGCTCCCTCTTCAAGTGTCAAATCTGATTATCATACTGCGCAGCATATGACTGAAAGGCCCGAGTATCAACATTCAAAACAACTCACTTGTAAGAAAAAAGCAGATTTAAGGTACTGTGAAGCACACATGCTCAACAAAAGCCGCAGGTATTGTGATCTACTTGTTCTATCTTTTGTTCCTTAATGTCTGTTTTTTAACATTCTGTTTATTTTTTATGTGTTTGTGTCCTTTTCTTTTCGGTTAAGCTCTTGTTTTGTCTTTAAAAAAAAACTTGAAAACCTGACTTGATATGAAGCGTTGTGATTAACCATGGTATTATTTTTATCTCTTTAAATCCTCTTCGCTGAAGGCAAAATTGCCTTAAAAGTTGCCTGTGAGTCTGGCACTGATGCTGTTAGAGCTGAAACTGAGGATTCTTTTGAAAATAAACTTTGAATTGTTTAATTCATAGCATGCCAAAAGATGGATTAGATGTTTCTTTTTTTATGAAATACTTATTGAACTTCAATTTACAATATGAAAAAAGATAGACAAAAATATATATTGGTTATGTTGCTGAATAAGCCTGATGGCTAGCTGACACAAGCTAAACCCTTACAGCTTGTGCTAAAGCTAATGGTTTGTTCAGGTTAACTGAGCTGACATTTATAAGCAAACCTGTTATTCATAACAGCGCAGCAATTGTTCAAACAATTTTCTAGTGGTATCTTTTCTATAAAAAGACAGAAAACTATGCAAGTTCAAGTGCAATCTGCTACATACAATGTAAGCTGTTCAGACATATCATACCATCATTTTTATAAAGTCATTACACATCACATAATGACAGAAAAATAGCATGTAACTGTGAGTTAGGAATACTTTCATTAAGATTTGCCATTGCCACTCATATTTTATGTCATCATTTACATAATTAATTCAAACTGCTCTCTGGACTTAGACTCAAGTCATCTTACTCCATCTAGAACAATGAAGTTATTTACAGTGATACAGTTATAATAATCATCTTATATTTAGCTGAAAATATCAGTCAGTCAAAATGTCGACAGAAGAATTATCTGCAATAGATAGACAGATAGATAGATTCATTGTTTTAATTTTAACTTAAATCTCCAATGTGCTAAATGCTGCATATCTATAATTCATATTATTGCACATTGAATGTGTTACGGTTTAAGACTGAAAGAAACAAAAAAATTGTGAAATCACTTCGGGGTCTGCAAAACTGTGACTGGCATTCTCCACCACATTTTATCAACCAAACAATGATTGATTGATTGATTGATTGAGAAGACGATCAGTTAAGAAATCAGATTAATCGGTAATGGAAAAATATATAAGCTACAGCTCCAGTTACATCGATCTCATGTGTGCAAATAAATCAGGAAGAAAAGCAAAGTCCAGAAACTCTAAAAAGAGAATTTCGAAGAAACTGTTGGACAACAAAAGGCAAAGATGAAAACCTAAAAAAACTGGGAGAACAAAGACTGTGAGGTCTGAGTACGATACAAACAAGAGGGAGAGGTAGATGTGTAGTGAGAAGGGAGCAGCTGCCGAGAGGAAAATCTGAACAGGGGAGACAAATAACAGGTGGAGAAAACCAACACGAGGACAAATCAACAACTAGCAGGAAAGTATGATATGTGAAAAGTTAACTATTGAACTTGCACCTATTATTCTTAATAATTTGCTTTTACAAAAAAAATGCAAACGTAAAGCTGAATTTACCAATACTTTTATTTATAGTATTTATCACCTGACTAGTGTATGCAGTTCCCCTCAGCTAAACTGAGCATTCTAGTATCTGTATCTTTCAGGACATACTGTAATTTATGGCCCTGGACTACAGTCACCCTGTTCACGTCAACACTGTTTCCAGCAACAGCAGGCAGATCCTTCTATGAAAAAGCTCTTATAAACTCACTGTACCTTATATGTTGAGCACCAAAAACAGGGCAAAGCAAGTAAGCGACTAGCTGGTACACATCGTGGAGCATTTAGCAGATAAAGAGACAGACATTTCCCACAAAAGATGGTTGAGACCAAATCAGGGCAAACAGAAGAGGAAATATTGGACTTAAATTGATCCATTGGTCAAAAACACAACTCCAGATAAATGTTAATGCTGCTCCCTGTGTGATGAATGTTTGCTAGTGTGTTTGTTACAACTTCGTATGGCAGGAGCATGTCCGTTTTCTTTGCTTAATAGATCACAATACCTGCAGCTTTTGCAATAAAACATTGTTAATTACATTTTTAAACGACTTCATGTCTGGGCTACTTCTGGTACATTTAGGAAAGATTTTTTTCTTTGGGCTTTAGCTACTTTGTGCACGGAAGCAGCATGGTTTTAACTGAGTGGTCTCATCCGTTTGCTGTAATCATACCAACAGCCCACATGCGTATTCATGTATAGGCTACTGTAACTAAAGACACAGAGGGGGAAGGTGGCAGCATACAGTACACTATAGGCGTTAACACAAACTATGAGCTATCAGCAACTTAAGTCCAAAAAAATGCAAACAGTACATCTCCATGGTCGCCTTCGTGAGAAAACATCACTATAGGCCTGATTTGTACTCCAGCATCTGAAAGCAGTTCAGCAACGTTGGACCGAAGCATCCACAGGATACATGCCCCGCTGCTGCTGGCGGCCTCCGACAGACAAAAAGAAAGAGGAGAAAGCAACAGAAATGGAGGGAGGGATGGAAGTGAAAAGCATGAAGGATAAACAAAAACAAACACAGACATCAAGAGTCATTGAAGCAGTGTGTGAGAGCCACGTGAGGCAGCCCACCCTATGGAGAAAACAGCAGCTGGTGTGTATACTAACAGCCCTACAGGGGCTGTGGCCTCCACAGCCCCAAATATGGAGAAGCAGAAAGGAGCAATAGGAGGAGGGCTCGGTGATGGAGGGGGATGCTAGGGGCTAAATGGGGTGAGCAGTTAAGCCTTGTTGGTTACAGTATTGGCAGGAAATGCAAGAGATTGGTGGTGGGGGGGTGAAGGGTTCTACAGTCCATGATAAAGCGACAAATACAGGGACTAATGGGTTTCTGAAGACAAATCCAATTAGCGTAGGATTCCGTTTTTTTGTGTAAATCTGACATGAGAATTCCAGTCGATTACCACGTGTTGTATTTTTGTAGCTCTGATGTTCATTTCTGTAGGTAGTAAAAAACAATGCACTCGCAAAGTTAATTGCTAACATTTGTGAAACCTATGACAAAAAAATTTCAATAACCTTTATTCCATGACTTAGATGAGATGTTGACGAGCGTAAATTAGTTTGTTAGATATTGAAAACTATGACAAGATGTAGGTTTTGTTTCTGTTGACGAGGCGAGATGGGAGTAAATTGCTAATGATGGGCTTCAGATATTCATGAAATGTATGACATTTACCCACATTTGTACATAGGTCAAAATATAAACAATGCTTCCATGTCATCGATGGACATGCAGATTGATGGCGTGTGGACTCCCAGAATCCCAGGTG
Organism: Sparus aurata; assembly: GCF_900880675.1. Classification (NCBI taxonomy): domain Eukaryota; kingdom Metazoa; phylum Chordata; class Actinopteri; order Spariformes; family Sparidae; genus Sparus; species Sparus aurata. Next base: position 10,269,594 of record NC_044203.1, on the reverse strand, counting down.
ATGCTGTCCAAAAGTGACGCCAAGGTAATGACAACAACATGATGGTTTAAACACTTAATTCGGCAAAGAGGAAACGCTTAAGTTAGGTTCCTGGTGGAAGACAGGTTTGCGGCACCACAATTATGAATGAATGAGCCTGGCTTTCATGCTAACTATGGCTCGGTTGATGTGTTTGCTAATGTTAGCTCTCTAGCTTCAAAGCTTGTGAGGGAAAATTGCAGAGCTTGATAATTAATGTTATTACTTGGCCGGGACGTGTAAACTTTTTGGTCGAGTAAATGGAATGCTGTATTATATATTGTCCTATCACTGCAACAAATGGGGAAAAACGTGGCTAAGTTTAAACTACTAAAAGTCAGACCTGAGTTGATGTCGGCCAACACTACACTTAAACCATGATGATCAAAATCATTCAAATGTTACTAAAACCTTAACTAAAGCCTTTTCATCAGAAGAATAAGTCTCTAAAGCAGTTGCCAAAATGAAAACTGTTTGGAACATGGCAACATCGCTAAAAAGAAGCCGAAAGAGATGCAAAACATCTCACTGGTTTTAAACAGATCCACATGTAAGTATGACATTCTGCCAGCGATACAAACAAATAAAGATGATGATGCACACACTCACACTCAGATGATTATTTTCCCAAAAATACAGAACAGATCTGTTATTAGTTGTAAGGAGGTGAACAAAGCAAACCCAGGAACACTTAACACTAATCCAAAATATATTAATTGTGCGTAAATACAATTAACATATGTCACATTAGAATAAACTCTGGCTTTAGACACTGACAGTAACCTGAGTGTAATTAAATTGGCTTACTTAATCATTTCACAGTGAATGAATAACATTCTACATGACCTGGTGATCATTACGAAATATTCCTAACTGATGATATAATTATGACTAAAATTATTACCTATTAAATTATGATTATTAACATTTATTCTAATATTGATTACTATGCTTATTTTCTTGACTAATTGATACATTGTTTCATCTCTCAACGTCTATAACGTGTCTTCAAACTGCTTTATTCTTCACGTATTTAATTGACTATGTCAAAGAAAAACAACAAATCCTGTGAAACAGAAAGAATTACGGCAGTTGAAATTTTCTGTCCATTGACCGATCAATTAACCAACTAATCGTTGCAGCTTTGCAGGCAACAATATTGTGACATGAAATGTCAATATAACTCAACTTATGACTATATAATTAGTTAGCTATATATTCAAGCGCATTAAAGTGCTGTACTGTGAAGCCTGTCACTCTGATGTCATTACATTCATGAGGAATTAGCAGAGCTTTGTATAAACAGGCTCACTGCACTCTATGCCCACATACTAAGTTATTACAAGTCTGCGTTGCTACAGGCCTGCTACACTTATTCTGTCCTTCATGAGTTCCATTCGGTTAAAAACTAGCAACCAGTTAGAATCCACTCTGTGCAGCAAAAATCATAAAAATTCACAATTAATTCAGCCGTGAAAAATAACTCTCCTGACGAAAAAACAACCTAGAGTGATCTGCTCGCTGAAAATGAAAACTGACGTGCACTGAAGTCCACTGTCACTTTACACAGGTTTGGGCTGGGCTCTGTGCTTTCGTCAAAAACTTCCTCGCCTTGGTTAAGAAATGTAAATCGGCGAAACTGGAGCGGAAAAATACACTCGTTAGCAGCGGTAACTGACAAACATGTCGCTAAAGTTCATCCACAAGGCCTATAATAAACAACCACTTCATAAAATCTTCCTCACTTTCACTTATCTCTCTCCAAGCTCTTTTTATGAACCCATTTCAAACAAAAACTTGTAGTAAAACAATAAAGTAAACAATAAAACCACAGAAAATCCCGTTTTACAGTATTTCTCTATAGCATTGTGTACGGGTGTGTTTGTGTGCCTCTACCACCGCTTCCCGCTCTCATCCACCATCTTCCTTTATCTTCTTTATCTCTCGCGCCTTCCCTCTCTCTCTCTCTCCATTTCAATATTGAAGAGAGTTTTATTAAGGGCTAGACTTGTGTGTGCTGAGGCGCTCTCAGTAATTTTCCTACAAAGTGCTTTAATCCATCACACAGCCAACATGTGGCCTTTGCAGCCATACATCATCTCAGCCCAGGGAGGGAGGGAGAGGGAGAGAGAGAGAGAGAGAGAGAGAGAGAGAGAGAGAGAGAGAGAGAGAGAGAGAGAGAGAGAGAGAGGAGAGAGAGAGAGAGAGAGAGAGAGAGAGAGTTGTAGTGTATTTTCTGCTCTCTTCCTCCTCCTCCTCTTCATCCCCTCCTTCTTCTTCTCCTTCTTCTTCTTCTTCTCCACCTTCGTCTCCCACCAGAGTTTCCCACCTGGGAGGAAAACCACATCTTCTCCATGTACTCCTCAGTCGAGTCCTCTCTCTCCATTTACAAATGAGAGTGAGGCATGAGCGAGGATGGAGTAAGGGGAGGGGTGGGGAGAGGGGGGAAAAGAGGGGCGGTAAGCAAAGAGAGAGAGCGAAAATGAAAGAGATGGAGATAGGCGTGAGTGAATGAGTGAGTGAATGAGTGTGTGAGGGAGAGAGTGAGAAAGAAAGAGATAAGGAAAATGGAGAAAAGCTTTACTGGAATGAATTAAAATTGGGGACAAAAGCGGATGAGAGGAAGTGTGCCTGTGCGTGTGTGTGTGCGTGCGCACGTGTGCGTGTGTATGTGTGTGTGTATGTGTGTGTGTGTGTGGGCATACTATAGGAGCAAGGTGTGTGCATGTGTACTTGCACTAGGAAAAAGAAATAGGCAGTGAAGGAGAGGAGATGGGGGAAAAAGAGAAGAAAAAAAAAAAGCGCTGCATTTCCCAGCATGCAGCTGGTGCAGCGTTGCCCTCTGCGTTGCCCCCGGCCAACACCTGCCTCCATTTCGCTCCCTCCGCCCTCCTCGCGCTGAGGAGCAGCGGTGAACTCTGGGCCCCCTGACTAATGGAATGGGCCCTCTCTTCCAACCATTAGAGGATTGGTGTCCCTTTTCGCGCCCCTGGGTGCCCTACAGTACAGCAAAGGGAGAGGAAGGGGCGAGCGAGAGGATGGTGGCACATTGGCCTTTTTACTTCAGCCATACACACACACATACACACACACCTGGTCATAACATAACAGCCTGGAGTAATCCAGCCAGAGTAAGGCTTGACATAGCTTAGCATCTGACTGAGGCTATTTCTGAGAGGATATTAGAAATTCTGAATTGGGTGCAGCGCTATGAGGTTTCGGAGAAGGAGCTCTCTGAATGTGCACGACAGCGGCCCCGGCTGATCGTGGCGCGTTTGTGTGATTTCATTTAGCCGGTAAATCCAGTGCTCTACCTCAATTACATCTGCTTTACTCGGATGGAAAACACACCTCGCGTGTACAGAGGGGAGGAGAGGGGAGTGTGGGGAGAGACATGGAGCGGATTGGGGATTGAATCTCTCGATGAGCTGATAGCACGTCCGCAGACAGCGAGCCAAGCTGTGCCGCAGTAATGTTATGCTAATGATATGGTAATGATATGGTAATCTGCCAGCAGTATTCCGCCTCACTGGAGAGAAGGAAGGGAATCTGGGAGGCCTTTCACCATTGGTTGGAGACCAGGGACTTCCTGGTGTCAGAGTTCAAGACAAAAAACGCTGCGCGCACACACACACACACACACACACACACACACACACACACACACACACATACAGGTACACACACAGGCACTTAATTCTTGAAGGAGTGATCTCAGCTAAAATAAAAACAATGCAACCCCTAAACCTAATCTGGCTCTAATCGGATTTGAAAACTTGTAAGTAAGCAAGAAATAATACCTGTAAACAATGCAGTATCATGTGATGTAACCTTAAACTAGGTTGGCTGTATTGTAAATAAGCCTGCAAGCTGAGCACCCTTTTTTTCTTTTTAATCAGCGTGTAATATCAAGTCGCTGTGCTGTTGTTCTGAAGTGAAACAGAAAATAAACTACTTGAGATCGCGATCAGCTTCTCTTTTCTTTGTCATTGTGTGTGAAACCCTGCACCTGTAATGGCTGCCATTACCTGCCTTGTCGGAGCATCTCTGTCTCTCTAGCTCATAATGACTGCATTACACCAGCACCACAGCTTTGGGTGGCGATGAGACACACTATTGTATGACAGTAATCTTTCGAATCCACTTCAGCACTGCCACACGGCCGTAAAAAACCATACGCAAAAGCTTCCTGTTGTGTTTGTCTCTTTATTTAAATGTTGCATCATTTCACGGCGTCTCATCTTCTCGGGAACAGGCAGATTTACCCCTCCGATTCAAAGAAATGCTCACAAACTTTGAGCCGTCGTTAAACATTTCTAAATGAGCAAAGTGTAAAACAAGCGAGAGATGAACATGGATAGATCACTTTGACACATTTAAAAATCATAAAGACTGACAGGAAAGGCTTCAAGTGTGTCTGCTACTGAAGGGGCACCTGCAAAAAGCAAACTGCAGTGCATCACAGCGAATCTGGGCACGTGGCATAAAGACATCATCTCAGGTTTTTTTTTTTTTTCTTTGTTTTTCTTTGTATTTTACAGTTGCAAAATGGATATGTCAAGTTTGCACAATGGAGAGACGCGATGACATTTTCTTGGATGCCGCGCACTAAATCAAAGAGACCAACAATATGTTGAGTGCCAGCGTGGAGACATTTGATTCCCATTCCACTCATGCGGCATTACCGCTGGAATGCCAGCAGACATCACAATCCTCCCAAGCTGGCGTTGGGCTTGTCAGACTTTTCATTCCACTTCAATGTTTTCAAAAAAAATTACATATATCACAGCAAATTGTGGCGTGTCGGCTTCTTCTTGATATTAGGATATTTGCGATAGGTTTGACTTAACAAAGGCGATTCGGTGTCGGTGACATTTAGCATCAGCCTCTGGCGACAGACAGGTAAAAGGAGCCAGTCAGCAGATTGGACCTGTGGGGATCGTCAAAGTGGGGGTTGTCTGAGGCTATTCTCAGGGTATGTTGGTGCTGGGTTGGACACCTCATTAACACACAAACACACTTAACTGCATATCCTTAACAATAGGCTACAACAGAATCACGACACAGCATCCCATCACGGATTGCTACAGATCTTTCACCATCTCACAAAGTTAAACCAGAAGAGAAACTGCACTGCATAAATTCGGTGTGGCTCGTGTATATTTGAAAGTATTTTTTCTTTTGATTTGGTCATTTCGAGTGGCCACTTTGGGGAGGGACTATCAATGGTGTATAAAAGAGCAGAAAACAATGCAGGAAGAGGCAGAGGTGTTTGTGTGCATACATGAGTGACAATGAGAGAGAGAGAGAGAGAGAGAGAGAGACGGGTGGAGAGGAAGACAGACGGGGGTGGACTGTCCAATACTCTCCTGATAAAGGTCAAAGAGATGTTTTATTCATGATCCAGGCAGCAGCAGCAGTAGAGGCAGAGGCAGCAGGGCCAAGGTTGAAATGAGCTTGCGTCCCTGTTCCCCAGAGCCAACGCTGCACACAGCCTCACACCAGGCCAGAGGAAACTCCCCCGAACTCTTATCAATAATGTCAAAACATGCCGCACGCACACACACACACACACACACACACACACGCCTCCAGTATCACTTATCAATAACTTCAAATCACAGTTTTTTGATTGTCTGCCTCGATTGAAATCGATGGATAGGAATGTGCATCTGCCCCCATACAACAAAGTGTAATACATAATAAATAACTGAAGTGCAAGTTAAGCCTTTTAGGGCAACTCTTGGTGATGAGGTGTGATGTAATAATGTGTTTCCATATTTGCAGTGCTCTATCTATAACTAATATACTGCAGGAGGGGGGTACTAGACAGAACCATGGAGATTATCTTTAGTCGAACTTTTAAATGAAGGACAGTTGGCCACCCAACAGATGGCCGTCATATCCAGATTATAAGATATTAGCTATTTGCTTCAACTCTTTAAATTGGGACTGCCCATACGTAATTAAATGCATGTTAAGGATCATCTGTGTCAGGCACCGGAACATATCTGTATGCTTCACCATCTGTAATGATGAATTGCTTACACAATGTTTTTAATCAAACAGCACATTTTATCCAAGGGATCTGTGTTGATTAGTCGGTCTTTGTGTTTGAAAAGGGGAAGTTAAATAACAGAATCCCTTTTAACATCCTGACTATAATAGTGCACAGCAGGAATGGATGTCAATTCATAAGGGCTCTTACTTTTTAAATCTTTCTGATTGTGAATCTTTCATAAAAGAGAATCACAAGAAGTTCATTTCAAAATATCTCATGCCGTTGAACCGCCTCTTTGAACTCGCTCTCGCAAAAAAAAAAAAAAAAAAAGCAGAACTTCTCTACTCCACCTCACCAAGACCTGCTCCGAGCCCTTATTTCTCATTGCATTTTCTGGAGGAACTGACACACTTTCAGACTCAACAACCAAAGTAACCTTTAAAGTATTGATGTGGATAAATCACATCTAGTCTTCTGACAAATGGAAAGATTTCAGCATGACAGATTAAAACCCAGGCAAACAGACCTAATCATCTCCAAAGACATTCAACTGGATCCTATTCCACATATAGGAGGTTCTTAAACTAGAGGATTGCTGGATGAAGAGTGTGTATACGTGTGCCTTTCTGGGTGCATCTATGTGTCTTTTTGTGTGTATGTGCGTGTGTCACTGTGTGGACAGCCTACGCAGTGGGTCTTTGATCAGATATGAAATATTCAAAAATGTTGATGCAAGTCAGATATCCATCCAACAGGAAGCAGAAGTCAGCACTTTGGCCGCTCTTGAAAAACGGACTTCAGTAACCGGATGTAGAAAATGTAGCACTGCAGGCCCCACAGGTGGAGGCAACATCAGGGGTTTAAAACATGCACTGACCCGTTGTATGAACTCCAGTCTGTGCTGCTCTGCCAGAGTTCTGGCTGCACCGATGCCTCCATCCATGTGCACTGCATAGAAGACATGGCAGTTGGTCCCACTATGCCCCTCTGTGGTCACTAGTTTCCTCTGCAGCAGGCAGCCAAGCACCAGCACAACCGCCCTGAACATCGAGCCTTTGAAAAGAGCATTCAGAAAATGACTTTTAAACAGCAAAGAATAGATGCACTTACAAAACTTTTCACACATGTATGTCAATTATGTGTGTCTTAAGACACGTCAGTCTTAGCCCATCTTACAGTATTGCATAATCCTGTTTGAGTGTGTGTTTCTGAGTAAAACAAGTGTAAAATGAAACCTTACACAACAGTGAGATGAGCATGACAGAGTGCAGAAAAGCACGGCAGTCGGGCGGCAACTAATTATGATTTAATTTCAGGTTAACCTGCTAATTAACTAGTTAATGGTTTTGTTTCTGAAAAAGAATAAAAATGGTGAAAAAGGTCCAACATGATGCATTCATACAGCTTGTTTTATCCGATCAACAGACCCAAACTCAAAAATATTCAATTAACGAACATATATAAGTAGGAAAATAATCACACTTTCACAATTGAGAGGCAGGAAACAGCAAACGTTTGGCTTGAATAAAGACTGCAATCACCAAAATAGCCTTATCAAAATAGTTGCAGATTAATTGTTTTTACTTCGCGTCAGACATCATTTTCCTTTTATAAACTAATATGCAACAGTATTTGGTGTCCCACTGGATCTGCTCATTCTCCATTGGTTCTTAATAATAAAGTCTAAAAACTGACATGAGAAATATCTATATTAGAAAAACACAAACACCTACGGTTTTCAATATTATCATAACACTCCAAATACCATCTAACCACACAAATGAGTTTATAGAGTGTGGGATTCAGCATCTCAGCGCAAAGTATTGAACATTGGCAATTGTGAAACAATTTGCCCACAGCCACCTCCTCTGTACTTTTGCATGAAATCCACAGTGGCTGCCACCTACAGCATGTGAACCACCCACCTGTAGCCACAGAGAGTGAAACGTCCAGGAGAAATCTTTCACCCAGTGCGATGAAAGCTAGAACTCTGGCATCGGGGGCCCCAAGCGAGACAACGCACTCTCTCCAGTTCCCAACCCACACGTTTAATCTCCTGGCCTTGATGCAAATGCTTCTGAGAGCAGAAAAACAGCGGCGCTCTCATTGTGTGAACTAACTTCCCTCTTTAAGCAAAACAGGAACTTTATCAGCCTTTTCTTTATGCCTGCACTTTCCTGTGAACGATGATGGAACTAAAAGTTGTCACCTCACTCTTCTCAGTATCTACTCAATAAGAAAAAGCGCCCAATGCCCTGTTATTGAAGAACATTACTTTAACTCATACTTTCACCCTGATTACATAAGTAGCTGTTGATCCATGAAGTTGGAATCAACTTGTTTTATGAACATATATATATATATATATATATATATATATATATATATAGCAATTATGTAAATTGTTGTATTTGATCAGTTGTTTCCCACATGTTGTCTATTGCCCATATACACAGATCCTCAAAACAAACAACAAAGCTGCATCTTATTAGAGCTGCAACTGTGAGTCTATTCGATTGTAGTTCAAGTCACCTTTTAATTGTGAAAAATAGAGGAGTAAAGAACCAGAACATATTCACATTGAAGAAGCTGGTGAGTCTGGCCTTTTTTTTCTTTAAAAATAACTTACATTGACTTATCAATGTACAATGTGTGGACAATTAATTTATTGATTAATTAAGCATTGCATTTTAAGAACCTAGGGAAGCACAATATATCATTTTAGCAAAGAAAACACAATGTGCAAATGCTTAATAGTCACATCGCAGGATGTGCAATGTCAAATACAGCAAATTAACACGAACAACAACTTATTTGCTGCTTGATACAAAAGCAAAACTCGCAAAGCTCTCATTTCCCTTGACTAACTTACAAGAGATGTCTGTCTGCTATTACATAATTGAGTCCGTGTTTAAGGGTTTGTGGATACATGGGAGTTTGTTGCTTTTGAGTGACATGCAGACTCTGTGTGCACAGCGAACCACAGTCAGTCTTGATCAACATATCAAACAAAGCAAGGCCTGCTGTGGTGTTTTCATGAAACCACCCCAATCGACTTCGATATATTTGCTCTTTCCAAATTGAGCTGTTCAAACTATCTGGAGGACCTTCCTGTATGTTACAATAAATATACAATACTGTGCTATTCTTTTACAAACCAAACAAATAATTAATTGATTGTGTAATCGATAAAATAATAGAATACATTATTATAAAATTAATCGTTCGAACTATATCTAATCCTTGTGAATATGGAACATGTTGTCTGCAATCTTTGTACTTTTTGCATCTATTTGGGCCATTTCACTCCCGTAATATACCCAGCAACATTCAGTAAAACTCCAAACCAGAAGATTGAGATCTCTCACTCTCTATATAATTCTGTTTGTATGTTTATCTGACTTCCCTTCAAAAGCAAAATGCCTCCTCCTGCAGCATTTTCGCCCCAAACAACAAACAGTGCAGCTGACCACCGTTTAAAGTCTACAGCACCATTCAGCTCCAATCTCTCAAGCCACTGATTGAAATCGATAACCTCACTTGGGGCTCGGGCCCCAGTCAATCCCACTGAGGTGCAGGGCCGGCAGCATACACCCCACCCAGTGAGGAGCGGGCCTCGGGCAGAGATGAAGTAGACAGGGAGCGAGGGAGGGAGAGAGGGAGCGCACATGAGACTGGAGTACAGGAGAGCCACATTGAACAGTGTCAGGGCCTCTGGGCCTACTGGGACGCTGATAAAGTACCTGGACATTTTTATAGACAAACTACTTATTTCCGTCCTCATATCGCTTGGGAAGACTGATAACTTTATATTCCTCTCAGGCAGTGGAATGAAAGGAGGAGGGGGGCCTTTCAGGAGTTTAATTGATCAAACTGTAGCCACAAGGGTTTTTTTCTGGAGATAAAAGGGACTAGCACTCTCCCCTGTACAATACAGAGATCTTTTAGAAAGCAGACCCAATGAAAAAAGAGAATGTAACTCATTATGCAAAGTCATTACAGGCCTCTGACTACACTCCTTAAAGAGGAGGGCGTTAATGGTGGAATTGTATCGTACAGGATTTCCAGAGGTCAAACTACCGGTCAAAGGATAACACTATTTTACAATGTCCAGATTATTACTCCAACCAAACTTAAAGATGGCTGTTTTGAAGCCAAACTTAAATACCGTGGCTATTTTCAGTGTCTGACAATCGTAAAATATCATTTTAGCAGTGTTAACATAACATGGGGGCCCACTGGAGTCCACATCTCCTTGTTAGCAAGCAGTCCAAAGCAGAATATAACTTTACTTTCCTACCGGAGCAGAACATGTCTTTGTTTCAGTCAAGACAACAAACACAGTAAAAACAACACAGCTTTACGGTTTGACTGTATTAAATATTAGTGTTTCTTATACAGCCATCATCAATCATTAGCAACATATGTGTAAAAGTTGTTACAAGTAATTGAAATATCCTGACACAGGGATATTTTTGTTTGTTTATTATATTGTTTTTTGTCATTCTTATATATCTTCTTTTTTTTTTTTTTTTCCAAAGGTGTTCTGTAGGTTTGTCAAGGAGGTATTATCTCATACTCAGAGTGGAAGGGATGTTCAATGTGATATCATGTATTAACGTTTCCTCTACAGTAACATTTAACATGGCCTGTGATGATTTTGGTCATTTATATAATTTGTTAATAACTGCTGTTCTAACATCTCTGGCCAAATTGTTTTTTGTTTGAAACAGTCAGGTACCAGAACAAGTTACACTGCAGTGTTGAAGTGTCCTTGAACAAGGCACTAATGCAGCATCGATGCCATATTGCTCAGATAAGTACAAACAGCCAGGTCAGAATAACAGTTCAGGACAGCAAACAATAAACAATGTTTCCCAATTGGTGAAAAGAACTACAGAAGAGTCAACAGACCATTTGCAAAATGGCTGCAAGACCACCACTGTTGGCAGTTACATCTAAATCAAATCAAATATTAACATTGATAGCATTGATTAATCTGTGTCAAAAGGATGTATTCATTGTTAGCTTTGTATGTGGTTTCACTTACACATTTGTTAAAGCAAAATTATCTTTGTGACTGCACAGTGAGCAGGAGAGGAAACCATTTTGGAAATAGTGCTGCAGCAATGAATTAATGAATTAGCAATTCATTGGTAAAAAGAAAATGAATTCCCAATTATTTTCATCATTGAAGAATGGTTTCAGTAATACAACACTGGCTGGTTGCAGTCTCTTAAATGTACATATTTGCTGCTCTTCTTTGTTATTTATGATAGTAAATGGACGGTTGGTTTTGACAGAAGGAGCTGTGTGAAGATGTCAGTTTGGGCTCTGGGAAATTGTGATGAGCATTTTTGACTTTTTTTTTTTACATTTTAAGATTGATCCATTAATCAAGAATAATTGTTAGTGACAGCTCGACTTGGAATAATGCATGGACTCTCCCAGGTTGGAATGAAGGGAGGTTTTTCCAATTTTCAATGTCTGTGAATACTACAGAAATGCATCATAAACCCCCACCAGCAGCTGTTCTGCAGGTGACCATAACATACAGTATGACCCTCTTGTAGGTCAGGGATAAGGGGCCAAAGATCGCTGATACACCTGCATGGGTGTTATCACTTGTTTGCGGAGAAGGAACCCAATTTGTGGCGTGGTGGGGGCGAGTATAGACTGTGAGGGTTAGCTTTGTTTCACCTTTTAGGGCTAGAAAATCAACAGCATTTTAGGATTTAACCTCTGCAAATGTATCTTTTTCTCAGTCATCCAATCAGAAGATAAAGGAAACAAGACTTTTACTGGCTGGCGTATTTCTACAAAGAAGGTTAGTTGCAGCTTGGCAGCGAGCTGAAAGGGCTGTGTTTAGCTTCCCAGTGTTGTCAGGTAAGCTAACTGACCACAAAGGGGTTCTTGTTGCGAACTTTTTAAAGTCTTTTACTCCATTTTTGACAGTTCCATTGGTCCACAGAGAGCTACTATCATAGTAAAACAAATTCATGTGTGCGTACGTAGCAGGCCCTGTTTTTTTCCGCATGCACCTGTGTGACTGTATGAGTTTGACTATCACTTAATTTCCAAGGGGCGTACGTTTCAACAGATGTTGCTGATGCAGTAGTCTGTAGGTAGTCACCTATATGTTGGCTACTGTATGCCTGTATGCCTGTATACACACATTAAGTTCACCAGCAAGTCTCAAAGGGCTGCAAGTAATCACAACACCATGTTACCTTAAAGCCTCACTGCACCCATTATAGGCATCAAATCCATTCATATTTTGGTGATATTAAGAATGGGGAGGTGGATTACTACTGGGTGCATCCATCCAGAGAATGGTCTGAATGAAGTTTCCAGGTATCAATTGTCAGTCCAAATCTTCAAACCAGTCCAGTCCAGTGCATCAAAAAGCTGGGAACGAGTCTACCTCTGATGGAGAGGAGGGGAGAGGGGCGTGAAACAGGTTCAAATCTCACTCTCTTCCCCCCCCCCCCCCCCCCCCCCCCCCCGTACTACACTGCCTTGAAAGGATTGAGTTTATAGCCCAGGAACACAGAGAGAGAGAGAATAAAAAAGCATTTACCTTTCCCATCCAGCGACAGAGCCTTCACACAGACGGACTGCCTCCTGTTGAAAGCAGAGCGGGAGGTCGATGCATCCTACAGAAAAAGAATCTCCCGACGCGTCCATTTTTATTGTCTCCACTGACTCCTGGTAATAAAACGTGCAAAGTAGAGCATGCAAAACACCGCATCTATCGTGCATCCCCTCACTTGACACGCCAAATGTGCGGGAATAACGAAGTCGACAAAACGAGCACATCCACGGCGTGTGGCGGAAGGGGGGATTTTGAAAAAGATGTGAGAATGCATTAGAATGCAAGAAATGGTGTGATGGCGAGAGGGACTGTTGGGAGAGACCGATCTGCATATGGAAATTAGGGTTAGCGTGGATAACATACTGCTTAAACGGCTGCATTACTTTGTATTAATTTGGGCGGGACCCCTGCAGTGAGACTGAGGGGGACAAGAAGTCACTTTGACATAGCCTGTTAGAAAAGTCATGGCGTGTAGCAGGTGCTCTGGTTCGGTGCATGAAAGTCCCTTCATTAGCAACTACACTGAATGCTAAAGGATGTTTAAATGAAAATAATTTAAACATTCGGGGCGGTCTTCGTCGCGTGTGTTTCTTCTAAGGTCTATATCTGGCATCTTTAATGTAAATATAACCACGAATGGAACGTCACATTAGAGTTAATACACATTTTTAACTAATTAAATTAATTGAAGTCACGTGAGGTTCAAAAAGCAGCTCAGGGCGGTAACAAGTATGAAGTTACAGAGGACGTTTAATGTGCAAACCTCTCGAGGTAACGAGCTCGAACCTGCTGGAAACAAGTAGCAGGGCAGCAACATACTTCACCTGCAGACACAACACGACGAAGGAAACAAGTTGCAGTGAAACCTCTTGCTCCCTGTCAAGCGATACGACAAGACCACGCCCACTGTGAAACTTCGAACCAATCGGCGGGCGCGGGGCGATGGTACGCATGCGCGCTTTGGACGCGCGGGACGGACTGAAAACCCAAACAAAGTGGTGACACAACAGTAATCTTCATGCTTTCCTTTGCAGTTAAGGAAAATTACACCACATTAGGAGGCGAAATACAAGGTTTGTCATCTTTCAATGTCATCTGTCTTTCTAGAGGCGCTGCTGTGGTTAGTTTCCCTTTTAGAAATCCTGCTGTTTCTGTTTACTACGTTAATGCTAACTGCACTCAATGCAGAGCAGCTAGCATACTACTAAGTTAACGCTAACTAATTTAGCTAGTTTATCCCAAGGACGTTACATTAAAAGGTCTATTCCAACTAAATGACGATGTCGCTTCATGTATTGTAGAGGAATTACACCTTTTTTAACTGCTGCAAATAATTTTACACACTCGTGTCTTGTGAGCTGTATTGCGAGGTAGCTTGTTAACATTAATGTTAACATTACTGAGTGGTTTTAAAGCTAGCATCGATTGTAATGCATATCAGCAGACAGCTGTCTATCTGTCACGTATGTCAGATAGACAGCTGTCTGCTGAAAAATGGCAGCTTCTGTTAAAAATATCATGATACTTACATAATAACTTAAAGTTATGACGTGTGACGTAATTTTCTGTCTTATATTGTAATGTTAAAAAAGTTATATTTACTACAAAACCTACAGTATAGTCTAAAATATGGTATGCTTATATTTATTCTACTTTTGTACGGTATCTTTTCCATACAGTATGTGAATGCCTGCCACTTTTTTCTGTACTGTTACCAAAATGCTGATCATGTTTTGTGTAACAATCTTGTGATGTCTCCCCTATGTTTTTGTCATTAAAGGGAATACTGATTGTGCAGCATGGCAGATGACTTCAGCGAGTCCCTTACACCACCAGTTTCCCCCTTCACAGCGGACAGCCTGTGTGAGTTGATGGCAGCCCGACCGCCTTGCTTCTGCTGTTCTGAAACAAAGGAGGATCCCGCTGGAGCACTCCCCACAGAGGGATACACTGCTAGAGGCTCCCTCAAAAGGTACAGTCACTGTCTGTTCACCATTAATACAAAGAAATTGCAACCTCGAGGTCAACAGTTTCCACCCTGCGTATTCTGTGTCAGAGAAATGGCGCCAATGAAGACTGTAACATCAGTGATGTATCCAGAGTAACTGGGTCATTTTTTATGAAAACACACATTGCTGTAGATTTTTTTCAAAGGTCAGTTATTGATGCTTTGAGCATAACAACTGAAATCACAGTCTCCACCATTGTGATGGATCAGTGGTAGAGGTGTTTGTGGCCTCACTGAATGTACCTACATCCACTACATAGGCTGCTGTTGCGTCTTGACCCGGCCCCTGCAGAGTATGAGACAGACACTGTTGAGATATTTGGCTTCCCCTGGGTTACAGAGACAGCACTTGTGGAATCTACAAAGCTACTCTTTGGTCTTTGCAGGTAAGCCAGTATGTAAAACAGATCTCATCTAAGTTCGCTTTTAGATAAATACAAGACTTGTTGTACAATGTCTAGCGCGTCTCATTTGCATGCACATCACTGGTCTTAATTGGACTTTGATATATTTCAGACAAAAAGTTTACAGGCTGGAGACCTTGGTGCAGTCAAGCTCACATGACTTTGGTAAGATTTTTGCACAATGTTATCTATAATCCATGTAATAATCTGTTTTATAAACTTTTGTGTCAGTATTTTATCCATACTGTAAGCCATTATTGGATTTCATAAACAGACATGTCTTAGCAAGGTACGTTCATGTACATTGGCAAACCATCAGAAAATGTCAGTAGTGTAAACAGGACATTTTAAAATGCTAAATGCAGAGAGTGGATTCCAGTTTTCCATTAGTTAGCACACAGCTACCGAGGTATGTCATGTCATGTAATAACACTCCCAGCCTGCACCGCTAGCTAACTGAGCTAAGGAGGCCAACTAGCTAATGGCAGTGGTTACTCTGGTGAGATGGTGCCCTTATTTGTTTTGAGTGGCCTTGGAAAGATGGCCAATTCTTACATATTGCACCTTGAAACTATAGAATATTTGAAAATGTTGACCCTAAGTAGCAATTCTAATCATTTTAATGTTTGAATTCTGTTTCAGTATTGTAAGTGTTTGTATCTGGTGGACCAAGAAAGTGTCAAGAAGAACAGAGGCAATTGTCAAAGATATAAACATGGGTGTAATAGTGCAATTTGTTGTAGTGAGCACACTTATAATCAGCTGTTCGAACAGAGTAGTTAAACATAAAGACTTTGTTGAGCTCAGTTCAACTGCCTGAGTCATGACTGATATCTGATGAAGTGGGCATGTTTTACATAATATTAACAATGCAGCCCACATCATCCGTCATGTGTTGCAGGTCAAGCAGGCAACCTCCACTATGAAGCAGAGGAACTCAGACAGCAGTGTGTGTCATTTCTTCAGTATGTCAAAGTCTTCTTGCACAGGTAATTTTTAGGCATTTAATGTAAGCTACACTAATACTACTTATTAAAATGTTATTTTGGGCTCTCTGTTGACCTGTGTAGATTGGTAGTGATGTTCTGGGCAGTTTTAATCACCAGCTGTCGAGCCTTCCTGTCCTGGGCTGTGCAAAAACCATGCCATCACAACATTTTTTTATAAACACTTCATATGCTGGATTTGTCTGTTCATTTGGAAATGCATGCCCTTTATCTGTTCAGGTACCTAGAACCGTCCAGCTCCCTAGATGCAAGTCACCTTCACCCCTATGAGGTGCTGGAGGCTCAGCTCCCCTCTGCTCTTCTGGAGGAGTTATTCGGCATCACCCTCCTGATAGGACGACTCAAAGACCTGCCTTCCAATGTTCAGAGTGCCACTACGTCACTATTCACTATGTCTAACCAGGGAAAGGTGTGTGTGTGTTGTGTGTGTGTGTGTGTGTGTAATAAGCATCAAGTGCTGTTGTAAAGGCCTTTGAAACAGTGTGACTAAATTGTGGAAGGTGTAAATGTAGTAAGCTTTACAAAGAAAAGGAAATAATTTAAACTGCCGTGAGGGATGAATCATATGATCTGTTCTGAAGAGTTCACCCAGAACATCTTGCTTTAACCTGAGAATACATTGTCAGTGGAAGGTTTTCTACTATTGACATTGAACTTGGTGCTCTCCTACAGATTTTTCCTCCCTCTTGGCATTTGCTACACCTTCATCTTGACATCCACTGGTCAGTCTTGGAGATCCTTCACCTACTTGGCCACAAGATGCAAGGTACGTGTCCGCTTCTTGCAATAGAATGCTAAGACAGGAAATTGAAAGTGAGGATACTGAAATGTGAGCTGCAATTTGTTTCATGTGGCAGTTTAGAGATACACTGATTGCACTTGTAGTATTGGAATTCAATTCATTTGAAACAGTGTTAAACCTATTGTGGGAGGAAAACTATATAACAAGTGTCGACTTGTTGCATGGTTATAGCTACAGAGACCACCTATTCTCTCTTCATACAAGACAGTTTAAAGGTTCGTTCACTGGCTGCTGTGTGACACAACAGCACAGTGGACAATAATCCTCTGACTTACAGCTCATACTGAGTCATTATCATAGAAACAGGCTTTTTGTAATTGTACCTGTTCTCCTCTCCAGGCCAGGTGGTGTACGCCCACCAGTTTGTGAACCTGACGGGAGAAAACCTGACTGATACAAGCCTGTTTGAAGAGCACCTGTGCAGTCTGCTGTGTGACCTCACTGGTCTGGCTATAGGCAAATACAGCAAGGTGGGCGGCTGGCCACAACTTATTACATCTTACTGCTGAGATGTACCAGTGGTATTTCTATGTTGTTGGGGTTTTTTTTATTAGAAAAAACTGCTATCCTCGAATTGAATATGTTTATTACCACATTTAGTACTTAGTTGAAACCAGGGATGGCAAATACGGAAAATGAATTTGGCTTTTGACATGCCCAGAAAAATGTTTTCACCAGAATATAATCCCTTTTAGAGTGGAAAAGCCTCACAAACAGCATCAGTACTGGACATTAGGGCTCCACAAAATGGATATAAAAATCATGCGATCATTGCAATTTATTTTGAAAGATATTTCAGAGGCAATTTGATTTGTGTTTGGTGGGAATGGTAATTTTATACACCAATTTTCATTTCCACTGAATAACATATTGAAATCATGATGACGGACATTTGTTTTGGGTCTCTTCCAAGCAAACATGTTTTCTTACATTTAAAGAACAAGATGTGTAGGCCAGGGCATTGCTGCAGCACTGCAGTACTTCAGTATAATGCTATTTTGTCAAACATTTTACCTTGCAGCTTTTTGCCATTTTGATATTGCACTTTGCCATATTGAGATTTCAGTAATATTTTGATTAATTGGGCAGCCCTCTTGGATATGAATGATAATAAACCGTATTTCTACATGCAGAGTAATTATAGTATGACAAAATTTAGTCAATTCATTCTTTAAACTTTATGTCAGTGACAGACCTCATGCATTAATGTAGAATAGAGCTGCAGTTGGCGCTCATTATGTTAAATGGATCCTGTTCATTTACAGGTCAGGCCTACAGAGGCACTGAGCAGCCATCACTATCTCTGCTGCTGCACCAAGGAGCTGTGGGTCCTGCTCATGCACCTTCTGGAGCACAGGAATAAAGTGTTGCACACGCAGGTAACACATATACACACATGTTCACTAGAGCTTCAACGATTAGTCCAAATTCTTTTAATGCTGGATGTCTTGCTAATCAATTCTTTTTTCTTTATTTTGTATTGCTTTTCAAGCAAAAATGACAAACATTTTCTGGTACCAGCTTCTTCAATGCAAGGATTTGCTGCTTTTCTTTGCCATTTATGATAGTAAATAGATATTCTTTGGATTACGGATTTTTTTCAAAATTCTTTGACATTTTATAGACGAAGCAATTAATCACTTGATTGTGAAAATATGCCACAGATTAATCGACAATGAAAACTTGTTAGCTGCAGCCCTAGTGTTCACAGTCATACAATATAATATGACTCTGTCCATGCTAATTTAAACAACGTGTGTTTCCCTCTAGTCTTTCTGGAGCTACATGAACTCGTTGTTGAGGCCTTTGGTTACTGGGAAGCCAGCAGGAGAGCAATTCAGTGGCCTCCCCACACACTGTAAGGACCCTCTGGGATTCACATGGTGGCTGGTCACTCATTTAGCGATGTTAGGCCAGTACAATCGTAATGGCACACTCCAGAATGAGGTAAGAGCCCCAGACTCACATGATTGTCATGTTAAGAGGTTGCACTGCAATATAACCTGGGTAGGAATATAAAAGTGTATATATCTGTATGAAATACTGAGACATGACTGGGAAATCTGGGAATTTTTGTAAATTAACTTTTTTTGTAAATTGAAGTTGTTACCTGAGATCTCTGATTTAACCAGATGTGTTTGTCTCACCCTCAGTATCTGAAAAGCTCAGTTCTTATTTTAATGTTCTTGTGGTTTTTTTTGTTGTTTTTTTTACAAGAAATGAACAAAGGTGAATCATTTCTTCCAGGTAGTGCAATGTAAAAACAAAAATTCTCTACAGAAGTCACAGATTTGAAGACATTTCTCCTTTCATCCAAAATGCTTCTGCAGTTCTCAAATAAGTCAGAAATATTTTTTTCTGAGTACTTTATTAATAATGAGATGGTGCAATAAGTAGACATGTAGATAAAAAGACAAAAATTGCACTCTTAATTAAAAAATGTCTGAGACTGATGGTGACAGATTCTCTGCCTTAACATGCCCAGATGCTTATTGCAAGCCTTGTCTGCGTTAGTCTTAAATACAAATGCAATGACACAATGACTTTTCACCAATTATTCCCATATTAAGGGGAATGATTCAAATAGGTGTCATTTCATACTGTTTGTATGTATCATTTTATTGTATCTGCACTCGCAGAAACATCTGGGGGATAACTGGACTTTTGTGGAGGAGCTGCTGAAGTTAACCTGCAACCCCAAGGTCAGCAGTGCTTCTAGTTTCAAGTTACATAATCATACCATAGTTTTCATATTTGTCATTGTAAATCATGTCATTCGTTTATGTGTATTTAATAACAGGGAAGTCTTGCCGAGGAGCAGGTCAGGATGCATGCCCACTGCTGTCTCAGTCTCTGTCTGCTGTGGGAGCCGAGCACCAGTGCCGTCTCCACCCTCTGGGAGTACTACAGCAGGAATCTGGTGAGTACAAACCTTCAGAGGAAACAAAGAAATTAAATTCTGCATTGACTGAAGGTGTAACGACGAACGTTGCTCAAACATGATACACTACCACATTCTATGCATCTATACTACAATCAGACCACCTTTAGCTCACATTACCTTATATAAATTATCCTTACCACCACTTTTTGAGAAGTGTCCTGTTATTGCTTAGCTATTGTATGTTTCATTTCTGTTTTTTTCCTGAGATTCTCTAAGAGAGTAATGAGTTATAACATATCTCTGATCTTTTAGATGTGTGTTGTTTTTTTATTTACAGCATACTCATGTTATTTAAAATGTTGTCCATCAATAGAGACAAATCATGCAATCATTTAGCCGTGACCTGTATAGTTACATTATCATATTTCCCTTCGCCCCAGAGTGCTTCATTCACCGTGCCCTGGCTTGGGATGTCTGGCGTGGGCAGTCTGTATAAGACGCCTCAGGCTCTGCTGGAGCAGGCCCGAAACTGCTGCTCCCCCTTTCACCTCCACTCTCCAGGACACACCCAGCTCTACCGTTCAGCCAACTCCTTCCACATCTTCCTCCGAGTGCTGGCCCTGTGCCTTGCCCAGGACAGGGCTGGTGGAGTCCCACAGAGACAGATCAAAGGAAGGTACGGATGGAGAGAAGGCTGGGAGGCTTTCCAGTTCTTGCTCCTTCACATCCACTTCCACCGTGAAAACTAGGTCTCACGGCCAGGCCGTGGACTCAACACCGTATAGCATGTAGTTTTTTCAGAGGAAGAGAAGATAAAAGGGAAGACATGGAGTAGAAGCTGTGAGAAATGGTTACTAATCAGGACTAGGCTTTGTAGGATTGCCTTTTCCCCTTGATCTTCTAATGTGTGTTGTGTTTAGTGTGCTGTTTGGATTTATGTGTGTGTAGGTGCATACTTGCATGAATACATAAACAACATGTGTGTTTGCACACTGGCATGCATTTCAGTCTTGTTTGTGTGCGTGCCAGGTGCACCGCAGTCTCCCAGTGCGTCTTTGATATTTACTCAGGCCCCCCAGTGGAGCAGGTGTCTCAAGAGTCAACCACCTGCTCTTCAGCACAGACCAGAGCCAAGGAGCCTCCTACTTATACACACAAACACACACACTGCACCTGCTCCCTAGGGCTGTGACATGGTTTTAGAGTGTGTGACAGGCCATTGGATGGAGGGAGAGTGTGTCTTTTTTGGAGGAAAGTAAGTAAGAAGAGTGGTATGATGAGAAGCTAATGTGCACATCAGATCCGAGCGCTGGACCATCCTATATCCCTGGCCGGCTGGGCGCCAGAGAGAGGCAGCCGCAGATAAATCCGCCTAATGACTTCCCTCTGTCTGGAATGTGCTCAGTAGCACTGCAGACATGGGGGCTAATTAGCTAACGAGCGTGGCGGTTAATTCGCCTTAACGAAGCTGTGTTGGTTTCCAACACGGATAGAGAGGGGAGCTTGGGTGGTGGGGAGTGGGGAGATGTGGGTGGCAGGCAGTCTGGCAACAGCCACACTGGGCTGGGACAGGTCCAGATTCCCCCCCTCCCCCCACCAATACCTCCTCCCCCTCAGGAGGCATGAGGCGTGCCGACTGTATCGCTGCAACGTTTCGGCAGCGTTCCTACTCCTGGCCGGGCTCTGCGGGACACCCGCGACGAGCATGTTGATCTCCAACGCCGGGAGTTAGAAGCATCTGCTCGCCTCCGGAAAAAAAAGCTGTCCGGAATAAACAAACAGACAGACAGGTTTGGAGAACACAGAAAATCCCCACTGCTGCTTCCCAGCGCGCTGCTTATATCCCTGTTACATATTACCCATTCATCTATTTAAATCTCCCTCCCCTCACACTCTGACTGCATGCTTGGCCACCTTCTCCTTTTTATAGTCCTCTGTGGGTGTAACTAAGCTGATTTCGGTGTTAACCTGGTCTTTCTCACTTCCCCTCCACTCCTTTATCAGTCATACTTCTTACACCGAGTTTGTCTCGGGATGCTTGCTGTTTGTGTTTTGACCCAAACAGCAGCTCCTCTCACCTGTGTGGGCTGCATCTGTGTTTGGGAGGTGGGGTGTAAAAAAGGAGGGGGGGCTCCAGCTTTCTGTGTTTTCCTGCCAGGCGGGCAGACAGAGCTGGATGTGTGGCAATGCATGTGTGTGTGTGGTTTTATTGATCTCTCTCTGGTGTTGCAGTAAATTGGTTTGGCTGTAGAGAGAGGGACCAAGCGCCTACTGCTGTGTGTCTGAGTGTCTCTGACATTTAACATGATCTTTAAAGGCATTTCTCCACAGTGCCCGCAGGATCTAACAGCGTGCTGGGTGAGAGAACCACCCAGCACGCTGTTAGATCCTGCTTACTCCCTCTCTCGATTTCTCTTTCTCTCTCTCTCAAACACACACATGCACACACACATGCACACACGCACAGACTGGGCAGCTAGGCCCTCTCCCCTGGAGCTGAGAGGGTGATGGAGGCAGGTGGCGTGGTGCTCGGTGGGGGTGGAAAGTTCAGTTAGTCAGCATTTAATGTCAGGGGTTTAAGAAGAACAAATCACCTCTGAAGACTTTGTCAGTGGAAGTGAAGAAGAATTTGAATTAATTTTTTTTTTTTTTAAGAAATTGTAAAGAGCAGACACTGATCGTGATCACATCCCTGTCTCTGACTCATTTTCCCCTCTAGCTGACCGTCCCTTGTGCCACATTTTAACAAACTTCATCTCTTCCCTGCCTCTATTGTTCTCTTGTGTTTCCAGGATTTATTCCAAATTCTCCTCAAAGAAGATGCAGGAGCTGTCAGAGGCGGGCCTCATGAACTTCTTGTTGCTGTTTCTGGTGGTGGCCAGGCAGGTGGAGCTGGAGGATGTGGCGAGCAGGGCCTGTGAGCTGCTGGGCTTCCTGCCTACTAACTGCCCCCCTGGGCACCGCACCCTGATCTGGAGGGGACAGTTATCACTGCTGTTATTGTTCCAGGTATGTTTGTTAATGAGAAATGCAATCTGGAATTGAGCTCCAGATTGCATTGATTAATTATGGATAATTGGATTTTTCAAGAAAAAAAATAATAAAATAAAATAATTATATATACGTATATATCTCGACCTAGCAACTAAGTGATTAATCGAGAAGACAGTTAACAAAAAAATAAGTGTTAATTGCGGCCCTAATCTGGAAATGTATTGTTTAAAAAAAAGACTTCAAATCCAAGATTTTGTTTTGCCTCATCTTTTTTTTTTTTTTTTTTTTATTTATTTATTTTTAGCACAAAATAAACAATACAACCACAAACAACCACAATAAAATAAATCAAACAAAAAGATATGACAAAGACATGCTACATATACAAGCACATACATATACACAAAGTCAAATTAAAAACACAGATGGGGGGGGGCAGTACTGTACCATTGCAATTCGATTGTTCATTTCATAATCATGTTCATTTCTTAATCATTTTCAAGTTAATTTACATGGAAACAGGGTAACAATGTGGCTGTTTTGCCTCATCTGATTTTTTTTCCCAGGAGAGGGGTCTGGATGTTGGTGCACAGGCCAGCTGGCTGGCCTCCTCCTTCAATGAGACGGCAAAAGAGTTCTACAACAAGACCACAGAGGTCTCTCGCAAACTTGCCCTCTGGGGGCCCCTCGGCTCATACCTGGAGGGTGTAGCTGAGGTGTTCGAGACAAGCCCCACTCTCAGCCTATCGGAGGAAAAGCTGCTCAACGAAGGGTTTGATTGGTTGTTGCCTGCTTGCCGCCTATCAGAGCTCAATTCTGCCCTGGGCGTCCTGCAGACTGTCCTCACCCAGCTCAGGTGAGATGGCTGGTGTAAATACTTACAGGCTGTCAGGTATCTCTTAGTCTCTCAGTTTTTCTCATTCTTTTATTTCACTGATAGCTGCTCCCTCACAGATAGTGGACACATTCAGACAAATGTTTTCTGGCCGAGGCCAAGCTAAGCTTTTATTAAAATCTGATAAGTGGATACAGCAGAGGAGAGTGATCTCTTCTGCTCTTCCCTACCCATCCCAGAGTCCGCTAACTTCTCATACTGACAATAGGTGAATTGTGCTGTCAGCAGGAATGAGCGTCTGTAAAGACCCTGTGTTGCGTTGAGGCCCCTGTTAGTCTCAGTAGACCTAGTGGCCCCCAGGTCACCCTCACCAGGTGCTGGTGGAGCTCTGAGTAGAGTTACAGGCCCAAGGGATCCTCCATGGACCCTCCTGCCGTCATGGGGACGGCAGCAGTGCTGTTGGCGCGCTGAGAGACTGTGGTCAGTAGGGCGTCAGGACGAGTTCAGCTGTAGGACACGGGTGTTGGTTACACCATCGACCCCAGCTGAAGGTCAGAGAGCCACAGCTGAAACAGTGTCTGTTTATGTGAGGAGGTAGAGGCGGGAACAGAAGCCACAATAGATACAAATCAGGTGAGACTGGAAGGTCTGTGAGGAAGGATGTGTGATCCTTTACTGTAGATTCTCAGTGAAATTCTTTGTTTAAAGAGCTGAGTTTCACTTTGGTTGCAAGTCTTTAAGTTTGCAATAATCAATTACTTTTCAAACTAACCATTATTATAGCAAGTAGAACTTAATATGCTTAAAATTACCTAGTAAGTACTTTTAAGCTTGTTGAATCCTTATTTAGACCGATATTTTCAAAATGTAATTGAAGTCTTGTCCAATCGTAGTTATGTTTGCAATGTTAACACAATAGTGCAATAGATATCAAATGAAATGACTGCCTTCGTGGAAATATGTAAATCGAAGCGAGTACTAGGGCTGGGTATCATTCAGAAGTGTCTTGGTGTAGATGTAGTCTGCAGCTGCAACATGGATCAATTAATTGATTAATTAACAACTATCTAAATAATCGCCAACTATTCTGATAGTCGACTAAGCTTTTTGTGTCATTTTTAAGATAAACAAACCCAGATTCTCTGATTCCAGCTTTTAAAATTGTGAATATTTGTGGGTTCCTTTACTCGTCTATGACAGTAAGCAGAATATCTTTTGGTTTGAGAAAAAAAAAAACAAGACATTTTACATCATCTTGAACTTCGAAAAACACTGATCGACATTTTTGCCATTTTCTGCCATTTTTAGACGACATTAATTTGCAAAGTAATTGACAGATCAATTGACAGTGAAAATAATAGTTACTACAATAGTGTTGCAACTAACTGAGTTTCTGTACCAATTCAAGTTTTTTGACATAACCCTTCTGTTCATTTTACAAAAGAGGCCAAAACTGACCATAAGTAGCCGTACAAGAACACTGCTTAAAATGCATTTTCAAATGGGCAAAATTATTATAAAGCTGCATTTTTGTTTAATTCTATAGCCTCTTGGGGACAATGTAATAAGCTGTAAACACGATGTCAGCATATTTGGAGTTACGGGTCTTTCTGCCTTGCCAATCTAAACTGAAAATTCACCGACCTTTAGGCTCTGTTTTACCAGCCAGATGTTATTTGGTCTTTACTCGTCTATGACAGAATACTGAATATCTTTGGGTTGTTACAAAATTAGACAATTTTAGGTTGTCATTTTGGGCTTCTTCTTTGTTTTTCACCATTTTATGGACCAAACAAAGAATGAATTAATCGAGAGTGAAAATAATCGTTAATTACAGCCGCAGTTTCTTAAATAGTTTTTGCACCCCGAGACTATACCGTGTTCTTCTGGGATTTTACTAAGCACTAAGTATTACTGCCACTTTATACTTAAATTGCTTACAAAAGGTTAATAATTGAGCTGCAGCACTCAAATAAGAACATTGTAAAGTTAAGTATTGCAGAGCCCTCCACACTGATTCATGGAGGTGTATGATTGCTTAAATTGCCCAGTTTCTACGTACCACCCTCTCCACCCTACACACGCACACACACACACACACTAACCTACACACCTGCCCACACACCAAAAAGTGAAACGCTAACCTACGTGTGCTCCTCTCCTATTTCAGTGCCGAGCTCCCATAACATGATATCTCGTTAGCTTTGCTAATTCCCAAACTTCCCATCTCAGAAGTCGGGGGTTGGAGGGCACACATTTGCACATTAATGGCCAAGGAGAGCGAGAAGAAGAGAACTCCCAGAGGCCCTGTGTGTTATGGCCCGGACCACGCTGACCCATTTAACCAAATAAAAAAGTACCATGCTCTCTCTTTCAAATCCGTCCCGCCAAATTAAACATAATTCTTCGGCCTGGCAATTCTCGGTATCTCTTTGTGATTAATGCCTTTTCTGTGACACAATTAATGGGCAATTATGTAGCCTGGCAAATTTAGCCTGTGCATCATTATGTCTACTGAGAGCCGTGTGGAATCTGCACACATTAAGAGAATTATTCTGCCAATGGCTGAGGCAGCGGAGGGTCCGAACATTCACTCTTGATAGCCATCGCCATGGCGCTGAGGCAAGAAGCCAGTCCCAGGCATAATTCCTCAGTTTTATTCCTTCCCATGACCCTCTGCTGTGGGAGGGGTAGGGGGTGTTGCTGGTTGATGAGGTGAGCTGGCATTGGCACACCGTGTTGGATCTGTTTTCGGTACAAACAATTAATCCCCATCTCCTTGGCTTGGCAAAAAAAAAAAGCCTCCCTGAGAAGCGTTTCCCTTTGTGAGCATTAAGACCTTTTACCGGATATGGAGCCTTTGTTTTTCAATTTCAAGGACAACTACTGTTAGGTTACTTCCGAGAGATTTAGATATGGTAACACCTGTGTATATGTTTTGGTAGAGGTGCATGGACAATACCAAAGTTCACCTTGTGCCTTGGTCTGCGCTTGTGTCTCTGTCATTATTAGGATGCTATATTTGATTATTCTGTGTCTGTATGTTGGATGCAGCTGGGGGAAAGGTTAAATGGGGTCTCTAATGGTGTGTTGGCATTGTGTGTGTGTGTTTGTGTGTACACAATGTAAGAAGCCGCAGTGAGGAGGATTAAGTGGGGTCTCTGACGATGTCTTGTACAATGAGGGTTGATGGGTGTGAAAGGCCCATTCCGCAGTAGTAACGAGGCTAATGAATTCAGACTCTAATCGATTGTCTCAGCTCTCTCTGGATTAGATGCAACCTTGCTGGAAGGGAAGGCATTGCTGAGGTGTGTGTGTGTGTGTGTGTGTGTGTGTGTGTGTGTGTGTGTGTGTGTGTGTGTGTGTGTGTGTGTGTGTGTGTGTTTGTGTGTGTGTGTGCGTGTGTGTACGTGTGCGTGTGTGTGCGCGCACCAGCCATGGTAGCAGACTAGAGTGTGCGGTTGAGGATGGGATAGAAGGCGGAGGGGGGGAGTTACTAGTTCCTCTATCCTTTCCTCCTTCCCCAGCACACCTCAACCCCGCTTTCCCCACACCCCCGTCCGGGCGAATGAGGGGGACAGGAGGATCATCTCCAGTCTAAATGAGATTACAGCTCCTTCAGCTGCTTATCTGGGCTAATGCCAGCCACTGTGGGGCTGCTATAGCGGCTGGGGCCAGGGCCAGGGATGAGCCAGGAGAGCCAAAGTATAGTCTGTGTACAGGGGATCAGCATTAGGCTCCACTCTATGCCTATAATATCCTCCTCTCCTTCCCCACCTCTGCCTCCACCCTGCTCTGCTCCACACTGCAGCGCACCGCCGCACCCAGTAATCCCCCAGGAGAGAAGAGAGGAAAAACACATGAAGAAGGAGTGAAAGAGAGAAACGGGGGAGCAAAAGGATTTGAGAAAGTCGAGGGCGGAGTTGGAGGGTGTGGGTGTTGTACACAAGAGGGAACCAGTGTTTGCTTTTTTGCATCGGATAGATTTGTTTATCTGCTTTATTTGTGTGTGTATGTCTGTCTGTGTCCTTTCAGACGGGTCCACCAGCGCAGTGTCCAGTCAGCACCCACCTCAGTTTGGGCTCCTGCTACCACCAGTGTGGTGAAAGAGCGCCACCTAGCGGTAGCAGCAGCACTCTGGGCGCACTTCTTCCCCTTCCTGCGCAGCCTACGCCTCTCTCAGACCCCTCCAGCACAGCTGGCAGATGCTGCTGCAGGTCAGTTACGCCCACAGGGATGAACAAGACACTGAATGGAGGGAAGAAAGGGCTGGAGGAGGACAGGGCGGGGGAGTGCAGTACAGAGTTTTGGACAAGAGTTCAACCAAAATGGATTTGAGATGGCCGATGATTATTTTGAGTTAATGCCATCATTTTACATGAAGGCAGAGGATTTGAATGGCAGTTTGGCAGAGAGAAGAACATTAGAGTGGAGGATATGATGCTTTAAAGAATCCTAGAGAATGTTAGATAAAGAGCATCTTGAAAAATAATCTTGTTTATGCTTACGCGTATTAAACTATATTTGCATGTACAAACGACAAACTAATCTGAAATAATTTTGTCTTCCTCAGGCTTCACCCTGTTGGCCTTTGATCTGCCCAGCTCTGCCCCACAGGACCTTCAGCCAAGTCCAGTCCAGTCCATCATGCAAAGCTTCGGCTGGGACGACATGGTTCACCCACTCCTAGTGACTCGCTACCTTCCCCATCTGCTCCAAAACAGGTATACTTAGCCTTAAAGTTCTACCCCTCATGTCTATAGGGGTGTGAGATCAGAGGGTATCATACACTGTACAGATTGTAAAGCCCACTGAGACAATCTGATGTTATTTTGGGCTATATAAATAAAACTGACTTGGCTTGACTTGACTGTAACTCAATCTCAAAGCATTTTTATCACACCGTTACTGATGGGTAAAACATCAGGTCAGTCAGAGAGAGATGATATACACTTCTGTACATGTCAGCCATCAAGCTTCATCATGGTAGTCGCCACTTGACAAAATGTTTTTTCAACAAGTCCTGTTGGTATATTTTGTGCTATGTAATTAATGAATTAGACGGCGAGTGTCCTTGGTGTTATCAGAATATGTTTTAATGGAGAAATTGCACCCATGCCTCTAAACTGAATACAAAATGTAGTTCATCTTCAAAATAACACTCAAGGGTACAAAACAACGTGACTACTTCACCCTCAAAGGTCCTCTTCAGACAGTGCCAAGTGATGTTAAGAGGCTACACCTGAATATAAAGCCAAGAACAAGGACACTCCTCATATTTATTGTTTATGAGTACCAGCCTGCCAAGCCTCCACTTGCTACTGTTTGAGCTTTTAGCAGTATGTGATTTATAAAATGAAGCAATGGTTTCAATCATGCAGGAATTTTATTAAATGATCACACCATAGACAGAAATATTCACCTCCCTCTGTCCTTCTAAACTCTTCATTATGAAGTGTATGTAAAGTTATGGAAATCTGATGTGAAGAGACATTTATGTGTTTTGAGACAAGTGGATTTTATTGTTTATACATTTTTTAGATCAAGATTTGTGACTGGGTATAAACTTTCTCCTGCCAGAAGACAAAAAATAACAACTTCAGGCAGCAATTGTAGGCCTAAAATGTGAATTTTAACACTGACATAGAAGTTGATTTATGAAATAATTTGGCACTCACATATTGAATGCTTGATATTTCTTCATGTCTTCAACAACAGTTCACAAGAGCAGTGCATCCAGCAGTTGTCTATAACTACACACTATACATTTTTCTTTTCCAGTGAGCTAGTGTCCTCACTCAGCAGTGATTCTGCTGTCGTCGTGGCCGGTTCAGCACAAAGTCTGTCAGTGAGGGCCTGGATCCGCTGCATTCTGCAGCAGCACCTTCATAAGACCCCAGATGGATCCGACAGCAAAACAGGTAACACCACTGAGTCTACAATGTGATTTAAAAAACAGAAAAAATAAGATAACTATAGGTTATACACCAGGCAAGATTAATTTAGCTGTAGGTATATATGGATTGTGAGATAGGAGGTTTCAGAAAAATGTATACATTTCATATAATCACTTCTAAGGTATACCCAAAAATATTTTACAGCTAGTAACACACATTAAATGGGGTTTTATCATTCTAGGTGACATAAACTCATAAATGCCATTTATAATTTGAACCAGGTTTTCTTCAACTCCTTAACATCTGAACCCAAATTAGGTAAAGACGCAACAAATATCCTGACAACAGATTTTAGAAATGTTGCTATACTCGGGTTAGTTCAGTTCCTGAAGCTTAAGGAGCTAACTCTCGCTTTAAATACAGAAAACAGATTTTGTTTAGAGAAATGTTAGGCTTGTTTTACCTATTGCTTTTACCTTTTAGTTTAGTATAAGAGGTAAGTGATAGGTATGTAATTGCATTGCACTGCTTTCAGGCCGGGCTGTGGAGGAGCAGTTGTGTGAGCTGACCCGGCTTGTGCTGAGGCTTCCTGAGGTGGACAGTTTGCTGCAGAGAGCAGGCCTCCAGCCCACAAGCACCAGGCTAGAGCCCACTTCAGTCCTGGAGATGTTTGTGAAGGTACGCTGTTGTCTGTTCAAGGTGTCAACAAAGGTACACCCAGTAGCGTTGTATATCTGCAGTGAGTTACTCTAGGATTTAGTGTTAAAAGAAGCACTTAGTGAGACATTCCTGCTGTCAGCTGCATGAAGAAAAGTTTCTGTAGAATGTCTGTGATTTACAATTTAATGTCCTCTAATGCTTGAGTTTGTACCATTCTCCTTAATTTACATGTATAAGACCTACAGTACTCTGCATATCTCAGTAAAATTCATCTCTACACCTTTACTCAAGTCTGCAATATCTGTGATGTATGGTCAGCACATCACTGTCATTTCTGGTCCCTACTACTGCAGCCAGTATTTACATGCAAGGATTTCCATAAATGTATTTTCTTATCTGCTTTGTCGTGGTTTCAGGCTCTAGGCTGCGTGTACAGTGGGCTGCAGCTTTTGTCCGAGCGTTCAGCCATGGTGACCAGAGCCCTGGACTACATTGGTGACATCCTGAAACATATTAAACCTTCTCTGGTCAACAAGAACCAAGAGGGAATGCAGCTGGCCTACTGGGCTGTGGGTAAGTGCAGAGCCTCTATACTTCAGACACATTATACAAAAGACAAAGCTTCAGGAGTACTTTGTCTCTTTATTTTTACAGTATGCTGCAAGTCACAGTAGTAAGAATCATTACCGTTGTGTATCTGAATTTATGAGCTTCTCTGTTTCATTCAGGTTGTATAGTGAAGCACTGGAGCCCCCTGCTGGCTACGTCTAAAGCCCAGCAGCTGCTGTTTCGCATTGTGGACGTGCTGCTGCTTCCCCACCACCTCACACAGCAGGACAAAGCTATCAGGAACAGCCTGCCTCTGTATCTACAGGTTAGAAGAAACATATATTGTACACTCTCGGGAAAATTAGGACACACAGAAGTCGTTTCCATTCTGACACTTTGAATGTATTCTCCTGCAGGGTCTGTCGGTGGCCTCCAGCGTGTCTCAGTCTCAGGGTGTCTACCTGAGGCAGCAGCTCCGCTCTGTCACTCGCAGATATCTGGACCATTTCCTTCCCGCGTCACCTTCCATGGGCATCATCACCAACCACCCAGTGCTTCTGAGTGCCTGCGAGGCCATCCTAACGAGCCGGGGAGCAGCACTGAGGAAGACCATCCTAGAGGTGCTCTGGTAGGTAGAAACTGGGATGTTGCTTGCCGATCATGGCCCACTAACCACCTGGCCTTTTTTTGTTGGGACCAAATTCAAGCAGGACTGAAACAAATTAAGCTTGAATTTCATTTTTGTTTTCTTTACTCAATTTTAGTCTTGTGAATCACAATTCTTATGTGACTATACATGACATCTTGACTTGCATTTTGTTTTTCCAAAAATACATTTCTTAAAACTGTGCATGTTTTTAGAAATGCCTCTTTCCTATTCGACAGTGAGAGCTTCCTGCAGTTTAAAGGTCATGCCCCTCCACCTCGGCTAGCGTCAGTCCTCATGTTCCTCTCTGAGCTTCTGAGACGAAATGTTGACTCAGACCCCGCCCTCCTCACTCTGCCCCTCCCCTCTCTGCTGCGCTGCGTCATGCTGGTCAACGAACTGCAGGGTAAGAGTAGTTTTTCTACATAGTGTTTGACTGCTTTCCAAATTGTGTGTGTTCTTTGGCCAACGTTGCCTTACGTGGCCCAAACTGGTCTACAGAATATCCTTATCTTGCAATCTAGGAGTCGAGCAACCAAATTGAATGCTAAGAAGAAGATCTTTCAATTATTTACATAACAACAAAGTAATACCAGACCGTCCTCCTTGCTCACGTGGTGTCACCCCAGTTTTTAAAGGGAGGGTCTCTACAGTCCCTGATACTCAGTCCCGACTAACATAATGTTTTCTCCGAGTTTTTCAAAATAAATCTGAGCAGGCCTGCATTTGTTGTGACTTCATTCAGCATCAGCTCAATAAATGCTATAATCATAGTACTTACTATCAGCAAGATGGTTGCAAACACATCTTTAACGCTTACAATTTTCATCAATCCTCACTTTGGGGTAAATTATAGTGAAAGGAACACATTTTGACAATCAAGTTTGCGTTTATAGTAATCACTGATGCTCCGTTTTGTTTTTTCTGTGCAGTGAGGAAGATGAGCACAGATGCCTTGCAGCTTGTGGTGGAGCGATGTGCTGCTGCGTCTACAGAGGGACCGTGTGAGCAGATGATCACTGTCTTACGGTAATTGACAATAATGTCTAGCAATAAATATCTGCACCTGCATCAGAGCTGCGTTGCGTTGCTCACAGGGAGCACAAAGCTTGATATTGGCTCTGTAGTAAAACTATGTGTGTAACATTAAAGGCCTTTTTTAGTCCTTCATGCTTTTTAATGTTTGTGTAATCCAAACGCTCCTAGGTCGTTTGCGGAGGAGAATGAGGGAGTGTACGACAGGCAGGTGTACAGTGTCCTGGAGACGGTGGCTGTTTTAGATCCCTCCGTGGTTCAAGCTCTCATTCCAGACATGTCTGTCAGCCTGAGAAACACTGAACACAAGAGAGGACTGGGCAAGAACATCGCCTTGAGGTGAGCAATCCCATGAATCACATCCTGGAAGCCTTCAACTATTTTTATGTCGTCTAGACAATGAACAGGTGTCACCTACTGGCTTTTTTTTTTTCTTTTTTTTTCTTCAATTCGTCCACTAATGTTACTTCTCCATCTCTCTGTGCAACAGGAGTGCATATAGGAAGTTGCTGTGCCTCCTCGGGGAGAGTGGGCAGGCAGAAATAACCAGTCTGGAAGCGGACTGAAGTTTAAAAAAAAAAGAAAAACAAGGACCAGCTCCAGAACATGTCGCCAGCTCCAAGAATCACTTGTTAGTCATTCCAGCCTTCTTTTTTTGGTGCCAAATCACCAGAAAAGGGCATTACAGTGCTGCCTTACAGGAGTATCGTGCATAATCTGTAGGTTTAGTGTCAATTAGCTACAATTAGTCAATTCAGGGATAAGGGGAATCGAAAGAAATTGATTAATTGTTTGAGTCATTTTTCAGGCAGAAATGTCAAATATTTGCTGGGTGCAGCTTCTTAAATGTAAGAATGTTCTACATTTCTTGTCATTCATGACATTAAATGAAGTATTTGGGTTTTGGACTGATTTGAAGACATCACATTATGCTCCTGGAAATTGTGATGACCATTTTTCACACAGACTAAACAATTAATAGATGATGAAAAGAATTGTTAGTTGCAGCCCTAATGTTATTATCTGTGGTCGTTATCTGCTGCTGTGGAATGCTACAAAGACACAGCATGGATACATGCAACTGTGAATGTTTCAAAACACCTCATCAGCTCTACTTGAAGAACTTAAAAAGTTCGATATGCATGAGTCTTGACATGATCCAATTATCAGGTTGTATATAATGTACATATTGTAAAGAAAGTGCAGCCTTGCGTTTTTGGCAGACACTCTTTATGAAATAAAATGTGACAATAAATATGAATATGCTCATATACCCGTCTCTTCACCTTTTCATTTCAGCTCTATAGTGAGAAAAGTGAGGAATGCGAGCACTGAAGTGAGCACAGACTATTTGTGCTTATACCATCAGGTGCTGGATCCATC
This sequence comes from Sparus aurata, assembly GCF_900880675.1. NCBI lineage: Eukaryota > Metazoa > Chordata > Actinopteri > Spariformes > Sparidae > Sparus > Sparus aurata. The sequence goes on along the minus strand of NC_044203.1, from coordinate 10,235,876 downwards.
TCTACTCAGTTGGCACTCTCAATTACAGATTTGATGACAGTCGTGGGCGAGCCCAAAGAGTTCAGTGGTGAAAAAAAAAGGGAGAGTAAAGGAGAGAAGTACTGTTTGTTCCAATTCTCTCTCTCGCCTTTCCAAGTCGCAGCAATCTCTTGCAATCCGGCTTTAGTTTGCACCTAATCACATGAAGTCTCACTCCTGTCTCCCACAATCACCAAGTCCCATTTTCTGTCATTGCTAGTCATTTTCCAGCCTCATCAAACTGCATTGCATCGCTTCATGTTAGCAGCGTTCGGCTGTACCGCATTCCTTTTCAGTATCAGAGGTGGTCAGAGACGCAAAAGGAAAGCAGGAGAGGAGAGGCTTTAAACTAGTTATCTATTGCTGTGAAATAATTCACTCTCTAGCATAGCTATTAACAGTCCAATGCACACCACTGCAATTTATTTATGTAGCTCCTTTTATTCTGAAAATGTTCCATGTACTCTTTCAGACACGTGTTGATTTGGACAGACGGGGGAAGTGCAGGGATCAAATTTTTCTCTCGATCTCATTAGAAGTGTTATTATACAACCCAGATTGCAAAAAGGTTGGGATGCTGTCTAAAACATAAAACATGTGCCTATTCTGAAGCAGTTTGCGTGCGGTTGATCGCATCGGTTTTTATTTATGTTTCACACAGGGTCCCAACTTATTTGCTTTAAGGGTCGTTTCGGAGATTATTCAACAGATACTCTCTGAACGACGACAATATCCAGACATTCATTTAAACATAAACAGTCTTAGGTCCTGAGCATAATAAAAATCTCACGGGTTGATAACATACACACATACAGTACTGTGTCACTGCTGTGGCAGAAAATCGAGTTTTTTTTTTTTTTCTTTCTTTTTTTTTTTACCGTATTTGACTAAAAATAACACGGTGCTTTATGCACTGATGAGTTTCGGCCTTCATGCTCTTGACACCTGCTGAACCAATCTGTAATTTCAAAGTACATGCGAGTCGATGAGAAAACAGGCTTTGTGATGTATATCTTGGAAAAACATCCCGCACGCGTTTTTCAGGCCACCAAAGTGATTATAGAGGTTCGATGGAAATGGTACACAGAGAAAAGCTCCTACAGCCCTATAATGGGTTACAAAAAAACAACATTTGAGCAATTCAGTAACGTCTGCTTACCACAAGTCACTTAATTGGTAATAGGATTGGCATTTTGTTCCTGTCTTCTTAGGGAATTCAAATCCCCCCCGGAGTTACTCTTTTTTTAACTTGCTTGTAGCATCTTCACTGGACATCATGAGTAGAGTCCCAGTCTTTGGGGAAATACAACAGATATGCTGTATTACTGAGACAGCTGCTTTTTTTTTTTTTTTTCAGTTTCCTAGAAGCTTGCAGAATAACATGGCTCTCGTAGTTCAGGATAGTATTGTTATTACATTTGGGTCTCAGGGAAATCCCTGTACACTCGTGTGACGGAGATGGCAGGTTCCAGTGTGATTGCAATGATCAGGTGCAGTTGTGTCAGTCACGTTTGCGAATGCTGACTTGCCCAGAGCCGAGTTAAAATCCTCCATTCTCCGGTTACATGTTCGTGTTTCCTGACGTTTTGTACATCAGCGGTTTTAAACGGCACCTATCCTGTGATGGGGTACTTGTAGAGTCTGTAGGTTTGGGCAGGTGAAGTAAGGAGCCGGGAGGAAACACGTCGCTATCCCATTGGAGGCGAATGGCAGCGTTGGCCCGTAGAAAACCTCCTCCTTCCCTTCCGCGCTCAGATCCAGCACCTGGAAACAGAACATTTAAATCGTAATATGTGACTTTCCTTGTAAAATACCTTCAGGGACACTGGTTTGGATGTATCTGACTTAGTCGGCTGTGTCATAGTAGTAGTACATAGCCATGTTGCGAGGATGGCTATGTGAGTTTCTAAGTTGGGCGGTTTGTTCGACACTTTGGTCCAAACAACTTCCCACGGAAAGACGGACTGTAAGATAATCCAGCTAAGGACGGGATTTCTAAAACCAATGTCCAAGTGTCCTGTGAACAGTATATTATCATCGCATCAGAAACAACACAACGCAGACATATATCGTATTCGATTTTGAGGAAGCATGGAAAAATTCAGTTCTTCATTAAGGCTCCGCTGTGTTAACGGTGTGAATGTAATATACCTCTCTGTAGAAAAGCGAGTTAATAATGTCTCCACCTCCATCCGCACGCACACACCCACGCAAGGTGCAAGGAGCAAGTTGGGCTTCGTGCTCGAGGTCACCTGAGCACACAGCTACAGTTTTTACATACGAAGAGCTTGCAATAACAGAGAGAGATTGGGGGCAGGGTAAAGCGAAAACATAAGGGCAGAGTGGACTAAGTCTTATTATTCTGCCTCGGCCTTTTTCTCTCCAGCATATGCCTTTTTTTTTTTTACATTCGGTGTTCCGATCCAATTTCTAGCCCTTTTACTTGCTAAGTGTAATATCTGTAGACAATGTTTGCCACGAGCTTTAATCTTGGTTTGTATATAAAGTACGATTGAAAGAATCCTCACAAATTATTTACAGAAATCCTTCCAATAACCAGAACCCTAGGGTAGCGAATTGAATTTTATGTACGTTTCAGCCGTTATTCCCTTTCTGCTTCCTTCTGCCACTTCACTTTCCCACAAAGTTCAGATATCCACGGGGGACTGTACACATGGCCCCTTGTTTAACTATACACAATGTATCGTTTCATTAATTCCAATAGTTGTTTCATAATTCATGTGCTGCTGTTTCACTTCACTGAATGTGCAGGATATTATCGGTAGAAAAGCTGAATTCCTATCACTTCATCTGATCGTATTCTGACGCGTCACGACTGTTATGAGGCCAAATGTAAAAGCCGCATCTCTCACCTGAATGCACGCCAGAGGCTCGTTGGTCCAAATGGAATATCCTCCAACCACATAGATCCTGTCATCGTGGACCGCAACTCCGGACTCGTTTTGACCTGGGGAGGACAGAGCCGGCAGGTTGTTTCACTGTGCCAAGCAGAGGGCATTCAGACAATATGACTTCCATGTCCCCCGAGAGGCAGAGAGGGAGATAAATGGAGAAAGATGGGGCAAGGGCGGGTGTGTACGGAGAGCCAAGATTGAGCTGCCGCTCTCTTTGCTGTGACTTTGTCTTCAACTTTTACAGATATAATTGGAGGAGACGGTCCCGGAACAAAAGAGGAAAGTCACACAGGAGTAGAGAAGGAGGGAGGAGTAGTAAAGTCACCTGAACCTTAAACCTCGTAAGCCTCTGCCGAACACGGTGACATGGAACGAGAGAATGAATGACCACGTCCTATAGCACAGTGTGTGCATGATAAACTGGGCATCTACAGGCTGGCGGAGGTGGGATGGAGTGCCACCTCCACCAGCATGGAGGCTATAGTGGATGCATGCCCATCGGTCCAAAGTAGAGATATATGTGTTTTCATGGTATATCATCCTGCCACCTACTCACAACCAGCAGGGAGCCATTATGTGTTATGTTTCTAACTAATGAGAACGCAGAGAGCTTTACTTATCCTATGTTTCCATCCATACAGTACATTCAGAGTTAAAAGCATACTGTGGCCTCAGTAAAATAGATTAATTCCCCTGAAGTATTTCTCTGTAACACAAAAGGTCCAGTGTGTGGGATTCATGGGGGTCTACTGGCAGAAACTGAATATAGATTTCATGATCATGTTTTCATTAGTGTATAATAAAATTATATATAGGCAGCCTGTACAGAAAATAGGCTAGAGTCCACTGTGTTTTCACAGTAGCCAGGAACTAAAGCAAACACTGGCACTAGAGATTCCCTTTTGCATTTTTAACGGCCACCATAGCCAGCATAGGGGAGTGTAAAAGCAAGTGAGGGGTGTTCAGTTGGTCGCAATCTGTAACTTCACCACTAAGTGCCATTGAATCCCACACACTGGATCTTGAAAAACTCACTCCTACATAAGCTACTATCAAACAGACAAAAACTTAGCTCTGCTCCATTTGGTTGTGTAGTGGCCGTATAACATAGGCAGCGGCCCCACAGGTGTTCTCACAAACGTTGCTAAATCCTGGTTGGTGCGCAGGGGGATGTTATTTTTCTTTATGTATATAGCTTCATATTTACTGTACAGCTGTGAGAGTGGTGTGGACCTTTTCATACACCTCTTGGTAAGAAAGTGAATGGGCGTTTGTCAAACTATTCCTTCAAATCAGTCGGCCTTTATGTTATGTAGAGGTTTTGGCTTGCCCGCTGTTTTTGCAGCAGTTTTAGTGTAGAGTCCACTTATGTTTCTGTCCATAGCGCAGACCAGAGAGTCGACCAGTTGGTGACTATCACCTCATTAGTCATCTAGAGTATAAGTGTGAAGGTCTGTGCATGTTCACACGTGTGGTTAGAGAATACATTTGGAACTGTATGCACTGTCACGTGTGCCGTTTCTCCACTCTGCCCACCCGTGAGGAGGCTGAAGGAGCAGCGCGTCCACTGGTCCAGGTCCATGTTGTAGGAGTCGATGTGGCGGACCAGGATGCGGTCGTTGTTGTAGTCCAGGTCGTTCCCACCCAGCACGTAGAGCTGCCTCCTCACCGCCGCCATGACGTGGTAAACTCGCCTCTGCAGCATGGGACCGCGGGCCAACCACTGGTCCTGAAAACGGAGGTGACGGGCGGTGGAGAACGGATTAGGGTGAAGTGATGGATGGAGGGGACGAAAGAAGGAAGAAAATGATAGGATGCAGATGAGAGGGAGGTGAGATGTAGTACGAAGAGGGAGGGAGGGAGAAACAGAGAGGGTGGGAAAGGAAGGAGGATGAATAAGAAGATTAATATTTAAGCATATCCATGCATGGGTAATTGATGTATGCTCAGTGCTAGATAAATAACGTGACACTGGAGCTCTGGTTTGTACTAATGACTTCCCTCCCTATTTCTAATCATATGTTTCAGCCACTCCATTTTACACAGAGGATCCCTGCTCATTTCACTAAGTGTGTCGAAGCTTATTTTGTGTCTGTGTGTGTCTGTGTGTGTGTGTGTGCGTGTGCGTGCAAGTGTTTGATTGAGGCAGAGAATGAGAGTGTGTGTGTGTGTCTGCTGGGAGCTGACGGGTGGCCATCTGTTGAGGGTAGAGTGGGTGGGGGGTTGCTGTTGCTCTGGCAGGTGAATGTAGATTCATGGTGAATACAAATGAGACTCTCTCCCTCTCTCTTTCGCTCGCTCCTGCGTTCCCTCGCTTCCACGCCGAACACAGGCCCATATGGATGTGCGCCTTACGCACATACACGCCGCATACCTCCATACCTTTTTTCGTATACAGCCTCGCCGAGATACAGCCCTCTCTCCAACAGCTGGCTCATATACATACACAAACAGAAGGTGAAGCTCACTACATTCCACTACAGCTAGGTGCGCGTGAGTGATTCAGATGGAGAAAATAATTAAATCGATTCGATGCACCGGAGACTGCAACACAATTGATGTTTGTTTATATACGATCGTTGACTTTTTACTTAAGGTAAAAGGATGTAACCTTATAGAAACAACATTAGGGGGATTTACATTAAAGGAGCAGTGTTTTCAGAGCTACAAATATTAATAGGAAAAAAGCAAATTAATCATACTGATTAGATTCTAAAGAAAGCTGTAGATTTATTTTTATTTTTTTCTATTTTCCATTGCCATCGTTGCCATCATTAATTTCCATATGGTGTGAGAATCAATTAGCAGACTCTTGACACCTGCCTGTTGTGTAATTCATCACAGGGAGCGCGATGTCTGCATTAACGCTCGAAAAAGCCATAAACGTTACATTGATGCCGTCTAAGAGTAGTTTTTTTTTTTTTTTTTTTCAGAGGTAAACACAGCATCAATTTGCAATAATAATATCACTCTGGCGACATTAACTGTCAAGTGAAGCCAGATTTGTTTTTGAAGGTTTTAGAATCGGGAACAATAGGATTCTTTCTACCCTTATTCAGAGAAGAGACGACTTTTCCTAAAAAATCCCTGAAAGGATAGAGAAACGGTAATTGTGTGCACAGTAGACAAAAAGAATTACAAAGTGGAGAAACAACGCCGGTCAAAAAGAGTACGTTTTGAGTCTGACATCTGAATTAGCGTGGGAGTTTCTGGCACAAATTCACCTACTTACAAGGTGCACGGAGAAGGGAAAAGCAGCCTTGAAGGTCCGACACTACAGCAACACTTCCAGTGCCGAGAACATCAGACAAACATGTCTGTAGTAGAGCGTGACGACTCATAACACTGTTGCCAGTTTTCCTGAAACAATTTAAGTACAGTGATGTCCAACTTCTGACTTTAGACCCTGATGGCGATGTCCGCTGGCTGGAACACGTTGGTCTAACCATACAGTTTTTCTTAGGACTACAAGTGTGGATGGAGTTTTTAATCTTTATGTATGGAACTATAAGAAGTCCAATGGCTACGTGGAAGAAAATTCAATTTAAATGTGTATTGTTTGATTTGTGTAATATGTTATTTGTTATGTGTGTTTCCTCAGACGCTTTTCCACAGATCGAGTTTGATTGTTTAGTTTTTTTTTCTCATTTCAACTGATCAATTAGCAATTTGGTGGCGGTGCAACAAGCTGTAAATGCAGCACGAACGTATTAGTACAGTACTTTATAAAGCTCACATGGCAAACGTTTTACAGAACCAGCCTTCTATACACATCCACTTAGAGCATCCGTATTCACGCTTCTGGCCACTGTCTTTTAACTTTGTGACAAAACCTGACGGACATCTAGCTCTCATGCACTATCGAGTAACTAACTTTGTCTGGCTGTCTTTTAATGCTGAGCAGGTAGATTCCACTGCAGTGGGTTAATCAGATCGGTTTTGCTGGAAACATCTGCCCGCCAACCGCTGGAAACAGCACTGACGACAGTGACAGATAGACAGTGAGAGGGATCCGAAACGGTAAGGAACTGTAAGATGCTATGAAGCTCCACGAAACAGAGGTAGACTGTTGAGACTGAAACTGTGATTCTAACTTCCTGCAGGTGCGACCGACACCTTTCACGACACGCGCAGTCGTTTCATCCATCGTTAATATGAAAATATTGATTCTAGCAGCTTTAAAGATGTGAAACTCTACGGCATGCTTCGGAATAAGAAGTCTAAGGAGTACAGTATAGCATAAGTGGAGCTCATCGCTTCACTGTTACCTGATCTGGGTCGTACACCATCAGTCGATTCTGGTACTGAGCTGTGTTCGTCACCCCACCTGCAATACAAAAGGAACAACACTCTGATGGCTTTTATCTGAGAGCGAATGATTTTGGTACAAATGTGCATGAAACCTCTGAACTACTTGTGTGTGTCTGTGTGTGCATGGATATCAATGTACAGAATCCAGAAAAATTTAATGCCTATGTGAGTATCTTGAGTCCTTCCTTATCTCTGTGTACCTGAGACCCAGAGTAGGTTGTCAGCCACACAGCCGGCGTGGCAGGACAGTGAGCGGTCGAAGGGTTGGACAAACATCCACTTGTTCCTTTTGGGACAGTAGCGCTCCACAGAGGGCAGCACCTGCCTCAGCTCATTCCTGCCCCCCACCGCGTACAGGTACTGACCCAGAGCACCCAGGACAAAGTGTTCCCTGCAGGCCTTCATTGAGGCAATCTCAGTCCAACAGTTGCCCCGGGGGTCGTAGCGACAAGCAGTCCTCACCGCACATGTCCTCCCCGTGGCATGCTCCACCTCCCCACCCACAACAAACAGGAAGTTCCCCATAACAGCCACGCAATGGTGGCTGCGCCCGGTGGGCATGGGCGCCAGCTCGCTCCAGTTCGACCCGCCTGCGACGCGTACATGCTCCTGTGCAGCCGGGTTGAAATACCGCAGCTCCCTGACTCTGCTCACCTCCCGCTTACGTCCACCGGCTATGTAGAGGGTGAGAGACTGGAAACGAGGCCGCGTACGGGCCGACTGGCAGAGGGGCTGGGCGAAGGTGGCGTGGTGGTAGTCCAGGGCCTCCTCCACGAGGGCGGCTGCAGTAGGGCTGGACTGGACCAAAGGGTGGCTACGGGCAAGGTGGTGCAGTGTGGGGACGTCCATCAGGCTATAGCGAACATGTTGGAGTAGATCCTCAGTGTACTGGTAGCGACAGTCATGTTCCAGCCACAGAACGACCAACTAGAGGCAGATGGAGCAGAGAAGAAGTTATTTACTTTAGGCCTAGTGCACTCATTAAGTGGTTTCTTAATTCAAATTAGCTTTTTGGGGGGCTTTTATTTTGAAAGGACAAGAATGGGTGAAGAGGGAGGGGAGGACATGCAGCACAGGACCACAGGCTGCAATTAAACCCAGGAATCAGCATCATACATGTACACTCTACCAAGAGGGCCACCACATATTTTTTAAACTAGTGACAAGAGCATTCACCATTTTCTTATGTTTTCCATAAATTTTGCAACTGCCAACAATTTTACTTGATGTTTTCATGACTGTGTCAAAATGATTTTTTCACCCATGGCCGTTCGTTTGTTGGTTGACTGGTTGGTTGGTTGGTTTGTCAGCAGGATTACACAAAACAACTGAATGCATTAACACTAAATTCAGGAAGAGGGTTCTCATTCTAGAATAGAGCCAAACAACTTTCAGTACGGATCCACATAAAGGGATGGATCTAGGATCTTTTTTTTTTTTTTTACGATTGTGAGACAGGGCGAATATTTCTCAGGGAATAATGCATGGATCTTGATGGGGAAAAAAAATCAACTGCAAACTACCTCTGCAGATATTTTGGTCTGACATGCTGTTGCGCTAGTATGATAACTCGTGTCATTGAATATGTCACCTTCAAATTCTCTGTTCCCCTTTTGGTTAAATGTGAAACATAAGGGTCAGCCAAAACATTTTCAAACGGTCCCTTAAAAGTGGGGTGGGAGGAAGGCGTTACGAGCGGAGAGAAGGGGGAAGGAATAAAGGGTGCAAAGAGGAGAGTAAATGGAAGGAAGAAACAGCAGTCAGTATGAAAATAAGTAAAGATTAGAAGAATAGGTGGGGGGGGAAAAAAAGAAGAAAGCAAGAGGAGAGCACCTCAGAAAACAAATGAGCGTAGGACTGCTAATCATAATTATTTTTCTAGACACCTAAAGGCTATTAGGGCAAGACTGAGGCAAGCCGACACCGCATCCATACTTGCCAACACACACAAGTACTTATTAATCAGCAGCATTCAATATACAGACTGTAAATATCCACAGGCACCCTCCTTTGTTTAATGCAGGCCGACTGGGTTGCAGAGAAGGGATTTAATTGAACTTGAGAGCGGTGGAAGGTTATTTAGCTGCGACGAGGTGTGAATGTGGGCGAGATGACTGGAGATCACTGATACCATCATCAGGAAAACAAAGTGGTTTTAATCTGCGCGCGCACACACACAGAACTGAATACAGGATAAAGGCAAGTTTTGGGGGCAATGGGAATTGAGAACATGCTGTTTTCTAACAAGGGTGACCCCGGATGAAAATTGGCAGTATCACGCCGGAAATCAAAACACAGCATTTAGTGTTTGGTGGCGAGTGAACAGCTCCTCTTTCATGTCCCGTCTTCAGTCCTCTGAAGGAGGGAATATGCAACAAACATGCAAGTCAGGACTGTGTTTTTGTGATATCTGTGCCACTCTTCTCCTGTCTCTGCCTCCTTCTCTCTATCGCTCACCCCGCCTCTCTCCTCCTCATTGCTCTGAAGTGACAGTATATGTGTCTGTATGTGTGTGTGTGTGTGTGTGTGTCTGTGTGTGCGCGCGTGTGCACTACGGCAGCTGACTGTGAAGGTCACGCTGCATCACACAACTTCCTCAGGGCACAGAATAAATCAACTCCTTCTCCCTCCTTCCCCTCCGTGCTGAAAGAGAAAGTGTGAGAGGGTGTGTGTCTGTGTGTGTGTGTGTGTGTGTATGTGTGTGAAAGAGAGGGAGTAAGACTACAAAAGAGAGAGAGAGGGAAAGAGATAGTGAGGGAGTGAGGTACGGGGAGGGGGTAGCAGAAGAAAGGCAGAGCAAAGGATGGCAAGAAAGAAGAGAGAGGGGGGGAAAAAACAAAGCCAGAGAAAATGTGATTTCCAGAGCGTGAGAGACTCGAAGAAAACTCTGAGTGACAATGATTGACGGCCAAGCTATATCAGTCCGGTATTGGCGCGCACACCCCCCCTTCACCCTTTCGGACGACGGCCCCCGCTTGCCGTTCGCTTCCGTCTGATGCCCAAATTAACCTTCTGGGCGAAGTGAAGGAGGCCCAAAGCAGCCTAATCAGAGGCTGATTATGGCGGCGGCGGCTGGCTAAAGGGTCAGGGTAATTGTGCCATCAGAGGCCTGATTGTTTTCAATCAGACGGGCGGCCGAGTGACAGCTGGGGGATTGGGGCCCTGATGGAGCCGCGGTGGGCCTAATCAGAGAAGGGGAGAAAGGCAGAGAGGGAGAGAGATCGGAGGGGGAGGGCGGGAGGGGGGGAGGCTGATTGGTGCAAATGAACAGTCAAAACAGTGAGTCCCCACCCCGCACTGCCGCCTCACTCCGCAATCCCAGCAGTTCATGACACATGCATGCACACACACACACACACACACACACACACTCACATACACCCAGTCACACAGACTGACACACGACACGTGTCCGTAACCACAACATCAGAAACAGTCCTTCCTTTTGCATATCTGCATTAATATAAACAAACAGTACATGGAGATGCAGCTGGCAGTGTTTCATTTGTTGTTTCATGTACTGTGTGTGTGTGTGTGTGTGTGTGTGTGTGTGTGTGTGTGTGTGTGTGTGTTATATGTAAAGATTAATTTAGTTCCAAGATGCAATGTGATCATTTTGTGCGTTACTAGCTGAGATGATTGTTTCTCACTTTAAATTTTTTTTTTTTTTTATCACAACGCTACCATAAAGCCTTACCTGCCTACCTTATCTGCATGGCACACCTGTGACGACAAACACACATGCAAACACAGACACACGTCTGGTACCTTCCATATCTCCTCCTCGCTCAGAGAGGTGAGGCGGTCGCTCTTCAGCACCTCCCTGAGGAGGCGGTAGGGCAGCTGCAGGGCCTCGTCCTGCCTGCTCTGGCTCAGCTCAGACAGGTGCTCCACCAGGAAGCCCACCACGGCCTCCTCTAAGGCGGGGAGGTGGAACAGGTCGGCCACGCGGTACAGCTCCAGGTAGTTCACGCTGCTTAGTTCCTGCAGGGTCAACACATAAACATACCAATGTATGTGCTCATCATCAATATTTCCTCAGTACTGAGAAACAGCAAAATAAATGAACTGCTAAACACTGTGATTTCTCGGGAGCTATATTTTCATGTATGTGAACTCCTGAATATTTTTGTTCTATGTACGCCATCAGTTTAAGCAAATGTCCCATTTACCAATTATAGATGTCCTGTTTGGGTTTTTTTTCAACCCATCTAGAAAGGTTAGACACACACACTCCTCCCAACACATCCCGCATATAAGCCAAAAATACAATACAACATGTATGCATGAGCTGTGGGATGATTCCAGTTTCCTAGTTAAATGACAACATTACAGATGCCAAATGCGGAGAAAGACTACACGGGGAAAGAGGGGGAAATAAAAGATAATGATGCTCGACTAGTGGAATAAGACTGCCATCTTCTGGCTGTCTTTCAGAACATACAGTCTGAACATGCATCAGCTACATCCCCTCCTCCCTCAAGATTTAAAACAAATTAGATTAAAGGTCCTTATTAAAGGTGCACTATGCAACATTTTTATGGGCTTATAAACAGACGTAGACAGTGCTCCTGATACATTCATATTCAGACTACAGGTGTTTAGGACTGACTGAATCCAAATGATCTCCGACTGGAAGAGGTATCTGGTCTGGGACCTCGGTTGGTATCATTGCTCAGCCCAGATGATCTGGTGATGTGAGGGGTCTGATCAAGTCTTGAGTTTTCTACATGTACCTTGTAAATTGTGTGTTCTCACAATTTTTTTATGAAAGACAGGCAGGGTGAAATCCAAGCCTAGGGGTCCTACAGCTTAAGAATATAGATCGTAAAAAGTTACATAGTGCCCCTCTCAGTATTGGAATTATGATTATACAAATACAGCAGTAACTATCAGACGTCTATACCAGTCATGATATGTCATCACTATCATTTCAGACAAAGGCCTAATAGTGCTATACACAACAAGTGTAGAATTGATCAGTTATTCAATATTCAATTAGCTGAGTTCGGCACATCAGTATCCATCATATCCATCCGAGGTGGACGATCCTGACCGGCTGATATATCTGATTTTCAATCTATCGGTGCAGTGTGTTCTGTTATTGGCAAAGCCTTACTGTCCATTATGCACTCCAACCACATACCAAATAAAACATGCGTCTGCAAACAAGGGATGTTAGCAGGTAAAGAGATGACCAAACAGAAAAATCAATGACTTATTCCGGAGTTTGTCGTTGTGTCTATAGTGAGGTATCGGCTGGTCACTGCAAATCAATAAAGATGAGGCTTCTGCAACCACCAGATGGCAGATTTGAGCTAGGTTTACTATAGTAAAGCGACAGTAAAGACTGATGTTAAAATACAGTGTAACAAGATGACATTATGGTGGCAGAGATTTGACACGCACATGCTGAATTGGCACTGCAGATTATGTATTATGTATGCAATTAAGCAATTCTAAAACCACTGCAAAATGCATGGATTCCAGGGAACCGTCAGACACTGTGCATCAAATACCTCCCAGTGATCCTGCTTTGCAACGGCTTCCACCTGATTTGTTTTTATCTACTTTTGGCAGCGTACCCAGAGGACAGTAGGCCGACTTTGCCTCTGTTCCAGCACATTCATCTTGGTCCCGGTGATAAAATACATGAAACAAGCAGCAGAGTGGCCTAGTTATTGAAGAGACCTGAATCAGGCACCTTAGCTGACAAGCATCCACCCCACAGGGGTGTCCTTGATCAACACACTGAACCTGTACTGGCTTTGAGCTCCCTGTGAAGGGGGCACACACCAGACCATTAAATATAGATTACAGTAGATTGGAAGTTGTTACATTTTGATATGACAGCAGTGTTTGGGTTTGATTATGCAGCAAACTGTGCAGTGTTAGTTTGAACGAACAGTCTGACATTGTGGATATACACACTGAACATTAAGCAAGGGCCAGATGACACCTAGCTTAGTTTAACATAAAGAACGGAAGCAGGTACAACTCACTCTCTCTAAGGGTTTAAAATCCACCTACCAGCACCTCTAGAGCTCCACAAGTCTGAATATTGTCTAGCCTACTCAAGACTCCTAGAGCATCCTTAAAACCAACAGTTTTTGTAGGCTACAGATTCAATAGCCGAGTACTGACATATTAAAGGCTCAGTATGGCCAGAATTTCAGTTGAAAACATTCAACATTTAACCTTAATTATCAACAGAGTGTGAAGTAATAACTGCTGCATCGCAGATGTCTTCTGAAGTTAGCATGCTAACTGGCTAACCCCATCCCTTCCCAGTCCAAAGCCCCTGTGCTAGAAATGTAAACAGCACCCCAGACAGATCGCCAACTGCACAACAAACTGAGCTAACTAGCTAATAGCAGCTACAGTAAGCAGCAGTTAGTGGTCATTCTCGTGATATGCTGCCCCTTATTTGTTCTGAGTATGAATTCAGCAGGTGGCCAGTTCTTCGTTACTGCATACACAATGTAGCAAATGTATTTCCCAATGTATTTATTTATCTATTGAGCACGAGAGTCATTTATTTTTTCCCCCCCATTTTGGATACATAAATTAGTTTTACATGGCTTCTGTTGTGACATGTGTGTGACGAGGACAGGTTAAGTGGATCTTTGTCAGCATATTGCAAAACACACTGCATAAGGCTGAATAATTTAATGTTGTTGACAGTGTGACTGTGGTTGCTTTTGTCTGTTACGGTGAAAGGATGATGAGGCCATGTCAGTATTTTTGTCATTACAATTACGCAGCCAGAATCAATATGTTCTCCATTATCTTCATGTAACGTTACAGTGCGTAAGGTCCCATAAGGGGCATCATCATAAACCTCAGATCCTGGTCCACGCTGCTCTGTTGTTTGTCTAAAGTGGAATAGGCTACTTATTGGTTTCCAGTGCAACTGAGAATTGGATTCTCATACTAATACAATAAACATGTGAAATGAATCCTAGCATAAAACCTATTAGCCCCACTCAAGTTAAGTGGTTCATTTGTACAGCAAATTTCCTCGCTGCTCCCCGCAGACAGGATTAAATCAGCTGACTGTTCTTGAGAGCAACGCAACTCTCAAAACTCCACGATATTACAGGATTTCCATTAACCCCGTGGGACCTCTAGTGCCAAGCGGTTATTCCTGATTCCTCTTATTACTGTACGTCTCCAGCTCGGCAGGACAAGGGGGTGTGTGTTTGTGTTTGTGTGTGTGTGTGTGTGTGTGTGTGTGTGTGTGTGTGTACCTGGATGAGGTAGTGGGAGCAGAGGCTGAGGAGCTCCAGCAGCTGAAGGTGGCTGCCGGCAGACAGGACGTCCTGGATCACCGCCGGCTCCAGCAGGATCTGCCCAGAGGAGACAACAAAGGTCTTTGGATTTTTTCTTTAGTTTTAATTTCACTGCAGTTGGATTGCGGTTAGTTATTACACAGAGTTAGTGTCATTAGGTATTTGTTATATCCCTTCATTCGGAGGAAATTAAATTATACGTAAATGTTACATTATCAAGCATGTTTTCTTCCTGTTTATACCGTGGGTAATGCCTATCAGTCTTATTAACCCTTAAATGCATTACATCTGGATGCATTAGAACCATGTTGCACTCTGTCTAGTTCATTTATTGGCTGGACAGCATCAAAGCGGGATCAGCCCCTTTAAAAGGCTCACCCCGGTCTGTCGAGCATCTTCACTCTGGCGGCTGCTCTTTCAAAATGAACAATTAACGATTTCTGTCAGCCTTTTTTTGTTTCTCAGACATGAGAATTAGTGGCGTTTTTTGGAAAAATAAAATAAAGTAAAAAAGGATTAACTGAAGCCCTATTTGGTAAGGACAATGAAGCACAGCCCACTATGTATAAACCTGAAGTATATTGGGATATGACTAAAGATATGCGTTTTGGCATGATTAATAAACAGACTTGATATATGTGTTTTTTTGGTTAATTATTATATTAAAGATGGTATTTTCTGAAAAAACAAACAAACAAACAAAACAAACAGCCCACTCTTATAGCTATTATCATATTCTCAACTGCATTTACAATGCATTTAAAGGTCAGCTCTGAAGCATACAGTAGGCCAATCTGACCTAAACTCAATTAAATTTTAAAACCAGGCAGTGTACTTTATATCTAATTTCAATATTTATCTTTCTGCTGTCCCTTTTTGTGGATTTTGCTTCAGAATCACTGAGAATCCTGTCTGTATTCCAGGTTATTTAAAAATGTTTGAGATGGTGTAGCAGGGACAGGGAAAAGCGAGTGTGACAGATTGCTCAGCATCACAAGAAGTGCTCTACCCATGTGTTTGATTCATCATTATCATCGTCCCGGCAAAGCAACATATTCAGGCAATTATTACAGCACGGATTCTGCCAAAGTGCTTCCTGTTGAGCTGAATGAACAGCAGCTGAAAGCATCCTTCTCTTTCCTCCATAATACCCACCCGTACGCATTCAACGTAAATGCAGCCGATTCATATCACTAGCAGGAGCAAAGTCAGGTATTATGTACTTGATGGGGGGTAAACTGCCCTTTTTGTGCCTATTCTCAGCACACGAACAGGACCACATGGAGTTAAATGTTCTCTAAATCATTGCAGTAATAGCCCAATCAGACTGAACAGGGCCCATGTTACCTTTCACCCAGCGGACTCACCTACTCCAGATGAAATTTGGCATTGTTTTGAAGAGCAGGAACAAACCTTTGATAATCCATTCAGCAGCACTGGCCTACATAGCCACAGAGGCG
The DNA here is from genome assembly GCF_900880675.1 of Sparus aurata. Classification (NCBI taxonomy): domain Eukaryota; kingdom Metazoa; phylum Chordata; class Actinopteri; order Spariformes; family Sparidae; genus Sparus; species Sparus aurata. Next base: position 10,219,880 of record NC_044203.1, on the reverse strand, counting down.
TGACAGCATCAGTAGTGAAAGTGAGAAAAAAATATGACTTCATCGCTCGTCTCCCTCGCCTCTCACTTCTGTTGATACACCAGTGGGCTGAATATTGTCGAGCAGCACTCATGGCTATCATTTGTGCTATAGCCTACTCGTTATTTCAGATTTTTGAAATCAGAAAATGCATTTTATTTTCATTTTGACAGAACAAATTCCCTTTCCTCTAATGCCTGCTTGTCCACTTTCTATGAATGATGTCAAAAACATCTTAGTCACCAGTTGCGCTTAATCACATGCTATGCTTATTTGAGGAGGTTCATGCTGTGAGGTTTACTGGAAAGAACTGCGTAATTGGTTTATGATAAAATATTTCCCCTGTAACTAAAGCCACTTCCAACAAACCTCAGCAAGCTTTGCTAGTAGATTTTTATTTTTTTTCCCATGCAATTAGGCTACATCTGCACATTTATCACAGTATGGGTTCCTGCCAGGCATGGGCAGTGGTCCAATTAACCACCAGCACAATCTATGGGTTTTATATAAGCTTAGTATATTAAGATAAAAAGCAATAATACAGTGAGTGGTTCTTTGCTTCTATTATTAGAATCTGTATGCGCCGCGCCCCAGTGGGAATAGAACAACGCCATTCTTTGATCGCCAATCAGATAGAAATTCCCTTAATTAAGAGGAGAACCGAACTCAGAGAAGCACACCTATTTTAGACACCACCACTACTTTTATCAGATGAATATAAGCTGAGGCAAACAGCACACACTCCATTTTCTCCCCCCTTCTTTGGCTCAATCAGCAGCATCCTGGCAGACAGCAGCAGCAGCAGCAACAAACCCCAAATAATCACTGTAATAGCTGTAAGTAAACGCTCTTCATATCCTGCTCTGCTCTCCCGAGGCCCACTACAGTTAGCGCACTCCAACCTGACACAGCAGAAGTTTTATAACACCGTGGCAGGTTCAGTGTGGGAGTTTGGCGTGCTCTTGTGTAAACCGGCATTTATTGCACTTGTTACTTGCGAGCCTTCACCTGGAGGAGCTGACAAAATGAAAGCAGCCGCGTGTATGGCAGAATGCAGAAGACTTCTACCCACGAGGGCTCAGTTCATTCTTTCGGCTCGGGAAAATTAATTTCAAATCAGAAAAATGACCCGACTGTGGCTAATAAAGCACTGCAGGATGTTCCAGCTGTTTAATTGATTGAGTTATCCACAGTGGTCCTGGCGCGCAATAAAAATCTCATTGAAGTTACTTGACCAATTTCCAGTCTGGGAGCGTCCCATAGCAGCATGTCTCCTGTCTCCGCGCTGCTGGCCTATGACATGTGGCTGAAGGATTTTTTAGTAGGTCATTATTTACGGTGTGGGGATAAGCATATTGCCCTCATCTCATCTGCTATCATCTCCTCTGGGCGGACAGGAGCTGAGCCAACCAAAGCAGGGCGGCTTGCAAGCCTGCTGTTGACCTACTTACGCTGCCCAACCACTCACTCTTTGCTCATTTCCACTGTGGAAATAAAATTAGGAGTAATTACAAAGTTCCTGGCCTCTCAGTGTACTGCATAAGCCGCTGGGCTGCTTATTGGAGCGAGGATCGCTGGCACTAACAAGGTCAAGGAGCGTTATTAGAGATGATCGCACACTTATTCACGGGATGGCAACAGTGGCCTCGCGCGCATGACCGTTTCGCTGCTTTAGTATGGAAATGTAATACTGTGCTCTTTAACTTCCGCTTTCTTGAATTTCATGCTGTTTTCTTTTTTAGAATCCCAGAACAATGTTCATCAGCGTGACCACAGAGAGCAGAGGAGTGACAGGGAGCGCAGTGGATCTGATACAGCACCTGCACCCTCCTGGATGACACTGTATCCGAAGGCACGCTGCAGTAGAAGCTTTTGGTGCTCAGATTAAAGTGGTAATCTGCAAATCCGCTGTTTTGATTTACTTTGGCGACATATTTGGGAATGGTGAAAAGTAACTACTGTACACAAGTACCATTCTAAGTACTCACACTTTACTTGAGTATCCCCGCCTATTGCTACTTTAAACTTATATTTAACTGTATTTTGGAGGGAAATGCTGCTCTTTCTATTCTTCTAGTAAAGCTTGTTGTTACTAGTTGCTTAAAGATAGAGTTTTTAGCCTTAAAACCTTTTATTTGTTCATGAAATGTGCTTAACTGGAGTGCATTAAAGAACCAGTGCAAAGGATTTAGTGGCACCTCGCTGTGAGGTTGCACAAAGCTGAAAGGCCCTCTCCAGAGCCAGCGTTGGGTTTGTCTGTTCAGGGCTACTATAAAAACATGGCAGTGCAACATGGTGACTACTGTAGCAGAGGACCCTGTAGACCTGTAGATATGAAGCCTTGTTCTAAGCCGACAGAACACGACAATTCTTAGTTTCAGCTGATAACTAATTAAAACATAATAATGATTATTCCATTCCTTTTTTCCCCATTAATCCTCAACACTAGACCTCTCAATTCCCCAACAGCATATAAAGTTGTTCAAGTTAGCTCTCCTTGAAACAGCATCAACATTAAAATTCTACTTTCACACCGATGCATCCGTAATAATTCAACAAATTAACATACACCATCATACAACACAGTGAAAGGGGCTGTTCTGCATAATGTGCAGTGTTAGTGTGTACATCTAAAATTAGTATCACTGTCAGTGCTGGCAACATGCTAGTTAGCTTAGCATGTTATTAGCTGGTTGCTGTTAGTTAGCATGTTGTTCACTGGTGGTGTTAGCTCGCGATGCTGCAGACAAGACTGTGAACCTTGAGGTAGGAGGCTTGTTTGGCCAAATTCTGGTAGTGCAGGCAAAATGCTAGTTAGCTTAGCCATGCCTAAGTTAATGTCTAAGTAAAGCCATTTAAATGTGCTAAGTGAGGTTGACTCTGTCTCCATTATTTGATGATGAGGCTGCCTTGGTGATTGGCATGAAACAAATTGAGAAGAACTGTCATGGAGACCAACATTAGCTAAACAGTGTTAGCTTGATTTGGAGGGCTGTGTTGAGTGTGTGGGTGCGTCTGGGAGGCTGGAACACATCGTTGAAGCTTACTGTGTCGTGGGCCCAATTCAACCAAGCACCAGTTACACCTGAGGAATTTACACACTTGCCTGCACCCTTATTACACTTACACTCTGCATCATATTGTCACCATTTTCATTTTATCGTTAGTAAGCCAGGTCAAAGATGCATGCTTGGTAATGTTCAGGAGGTGCCAATCAGTCCCCGTTTATAAGACTAGGGGAACTAGATCTGAGCGATTCATAGCATTCGGAGGAAAACTGCCAGTTGCTGTTAGCCGGTGCAATATAGACTTAAAGGGATATTTTGGTGTAACTTTAATCCACCGTGAAACTGTGTTAGACTCCCTCTCGCGAGATCAAGTTAGCAGACCGCTAATTTACAGAGTTTTATCAACCTCAGAAACGACCGCATGACAACAATACACTGCAGTAGATGGATATAAATGTAAACCGCCACCAAAAAGCCACAAATAATGCTCAGAACAGCACCAAACTTCAGCAACAGTACAAATAAGGTCTCAGCACATAGTCTGGGGCATCTAACCTCCACTAGCTTAGCTGGATTTCTATTGGGAAGCTAAAAACAGATTTCAACTCTCAGCTTCCGGGTCGGGGAAGTCCCGACCCGGAATAAACTGGCAGGTAAGACACATATGAACTTTGATTGCTTTTCCATGGAGTCATAATCATACATTTTCATCCATGAGCCGCGGAACTCTACTGCACTCGGTAATCGTCGGGACTTCCCGTCAACAGGAAGCTGCTGCAGAAGAGTGGTAAATTTAGTCAGCTTTTCAGTAGAAATCCAGCTAAGCTAGTGGAGTTTTAATGCCCTGGACTATGTGCTGAGACCCTTTTTGTACTGTTGCTGAAGTTTGGTGCTGTTCTGAGCATTATTTGTGGCTTTTTGGTGGCGGTTTATATTTGGATCCATTTACTGCAGTGTATTGTTGTCGTGCGGTCGTTGATAGGAGGTTGATAAAACTCCGTAAATTAGCGGTCTGCTAACTTGATCCCTCGAGAGGGAGTCTAACACAGTTTCACGGTGTGTTAGACCAGGGATTAAATTTACACCGGAATATCCCTTTAAAACAAGTTTAAGGCCCCAAGTAGGGGAGCTACCAGCTATTTGCTTGGGAAAGGGCAAGGTTTAAAGAGAACAGTAATATCTTTCAGAGGGGTCACCTGATGTTACAGTAGGTCAAAACATAACTTAACATAAATACTGGGCCTCCAAATAATTTTAGCCCTAACAAATACATTAGCTAATAATATAATGGTACTCTCAATTACCAGATATTCTGAAATCATGAATTGTATTTACTTTATGCTAATTGTTGCTAATTTAAGTTCTTCCACCACCTCTTGTGCCTGTGGTTTTTGCTCCAGTGTTTTTAAACAGCACTTCCCAGCTATGACCTCCCGATGAAACACTGTGGAAGGCACAAGCGGATGGCGAATTTAAGTATCCGTAGGCAATGCCCTTTGCTGTTTCTTTCCAACTGTGGTAGACGTTGCTCAGACTCACCTGTCCTGTGTAGGCAAAGTCCAAAGCGTGCTTCAGTCCAACGCTGGTCACTCCTTGCAAAGTCACTTCATCTGCCTCGCTCTCCACCATGCACAAGCTGAACATAGCCTGATGACACATACAGTAGCCAAAACATGGAGGTTAGCTGAGGGAGTACCACATCACAGATATTTCATCTGGGATAATCTTTGGTTAAACAGAGAAAAAACAAAAACAAACTGCGCCATGGGTCATTAGAAAAAAGATCAATAATCACAGACACTGATGCTGAAATCAATCCAGCTTTGGTCTTCCACTCCATCAATGTTGATCATATCGGTCGTTCAAGTATACACGGACTGAGACGTCGGTTTTATATGCCCATGTCCTGAAAAGGCAGCATCATGGTTAATCAAAACCTGCCAGACACAACATCCTGGAGCCCTCCTGTATTGATTTACCTGCCTCGGGCCCGGAGGTCAGCAGCGATAAATAGCACAATCAGTACTTTCTGTGCTACAGCCTCTCTGTCTTTCTCTCCCTCTGTCACGCACACATATGCACGCCACTCTGCGTGTGAAATCAAAGCAGTGGACGCAGCGTCTGCGGTCCGACCCCGTTGTGCGTGAGTCCAGCTTGCTGCTCGCTAATCAAAGCTATTGGCTGGTGTCACACCATGAGGGGATGACAGAGCCATTGATCAGGGCAACCAGCAGAGCGCAGCAGCGCGGAGGGGGAAAGACTGAGAGGCAGATGATGGGTCAGATGTGGCCAGATGTGATGGAGATCAGTCTTGTCATCAATGCAGCACAGCAATTATATGAAGCTTTTAAGGTTATAGTTAATATTCCTTTTCTGTATTGCAAACAGACAACATAAATTGCTCTTGAAAAAGTAATTCCAGCTGCTGTCTGTTCCCCACAGTTTTCCTCGCCTCAGGATAGTGATCCAGTTAACTTGCAATTTCACTTACTGTATCTTTTAATCACAGTAGCAACTTGTAGCACAGTCACCCCGCACTATCTACAGACTGGTATATAACAGAATTATAAGCTTTGAAAACCCTCGGGCTCGTCAGATAGCATCTCTTTCTGTCACAGAAAACGACATTCATCCCTCCCATATCTCGTCTGATTCTCCCTTAGTCAGAGCAGCCATGAACTTAAACCTGGCCCCAACCCCCCTCTCCTCTAGCGAATGGCCCCTCTTTATTGTGAGGAGGATGGGTGGGACAGGGCTGGCTTGAGGCCATGTTGTGTTTTAACCAAGGCCTGCACATCTCTCCTCAGAGCTCAGCCTTGTTGATTCACCACTGCGCTAATTAAAAATCCACTGGTCCACTGAGCACAGGAAGGCCTGTGGCTAAACCTGGGGTATGAGGGGATGGCTAGGCTGTGGTCAGTGTGTGCGCAAATGTAAAACACAAAGTTGAACGGGGACAAAGGCCGGACATAGGAAAGTAAGAGTGCGTGCAACAGAGGAACTGCCCGCGCTTTGCACGTTCGAGTCTGTGACGCTGTGTGTTTGCATGTGAGCGGAGGGGTTGAGGGCAGGCACTCCGAGAGTGTTCGCAGAGCTGTTTGCCTCCAGCAGTAATGCTCCTGACCTTGGTGGAGGAGCCGAGGGAGAGCTGGTGGTGACGGATGGCTCCTCCGACTTGGGATATAGATCCAGGACAGAGACACATTGAGCCACAGAGCTGCGCTCACTCACTGCAGTCCTTTCACATGATGCTGCAGTGGGGGCGCAGCGCTGCAGTGAGCCTGACCTGCCAGCACAATTTATGTGTGTGTGCTTCTTGTGATCATAGCAGAGAGGACTCATGACTCCCTCACGCTATCAGGGAAATATTACCACATTCAGTGAGATTTTTTTTCCATGTCTGAGTTAATTATTAGTGTCTCTCCGGGGGCCTGTGGCCACACGTCACAGAAATCGTAAGTGATTATTGCAGAAAAGTGCTATTTCTGAAGACCAGTGAAACTAGAAAAAACTTGTTAAACCACATCCGGACGATGAGACACGAAACCTTTCAAAGACACTACTAGATGTACTGATAATATTCTGTTATGTTAGGGTGTGGTCTGACTAGAATGTTGCATTCATTAGTTCCCTGGGCCTCAAACAAAAATAGCTAATCCAGGCTAAAATGTTGTTATCAGGCTGAAATGATGACCTTGTCTTGAATAACAATCCTCTCTTCTTTAGATTACAGGCACATGAGTCGAAAAACCAAATCGCCGTCATGTGATTGGCTGAGTGCTGATCGTGTGATGTCACACGTCATCCTCCTCAAGACCTGATGAGCTTGTTGTGACATATTAAAGGTCCAATATGTAAGAATCTGTCACCTTTTAAATCAAACTCCCAGCTATAAAGGCAACCTATCACAGTGACTGCTCACTGCTACTTACTGTATCCTTCCTCTGTATATCTTGGACTGAAGACTGCTTGCTACTATTAGCCTGTTAGCTCAGGGGAGTGTTGCCGTTTACAACACTAGCACAGGAGCCTTGGATCATTGGAATAAAAGGGTTTTCAGGCCTGGGGCTAGCTTGTTAACACGCTAACTCCAGTAGATATCTCTGAAACAAAGAAGCATTTGACAGAACATCAAAACTGCGACTTCTTCAAATTCAGCTGATAATTCTAGTTCATTTTTGAATGCACCTTTAAGGCAGTCTAGATAATATAGCACAGTATACTTACAGGATCCATTTTATTTATCAATTGTATTTGTAAGGTCTAGTATTTCATGTATTTTTGTGGTCACATGACCTGTCAATTGACCCCCTGCTCAGGCACTTGCATGGTGTGTCCCTGTTTCATGTCTGAAGAAGAGTTTGCTCCTGAAATGCCACACGTGGAGATAATAAATGTTCATGGGAACATTATCTGTTGTGCAAATTCAATTTTTGTATTTTCATCCGTTGGTGTTATCGTTGTGTTTTATACTGTGCTACACAATATTTCCGTTTCCACACATTTACGGTTGTTATTCAATTATTAAGATTGAATTAAGTGAGAGTGTAAGTGATGTGTGTGCACAATTACGCACATTAATTTGATTAGAAGCCTGCTGGCAGTGAACTCCATGTGTTTTTCTCTGTACCCTGAGATCTTTGAACTATAAAATTCTTAATATATTTAACATATATACATTATATATCATATAATACATATAATATCTTTCGTCAATATCCTACCTTACAATATCATATTTCAAAATGGAATTCTCTTATAAAGTACTAATTTATGGGTATATGTCACAAAAGGGTTTGAATACAGACAAACATAGGAACATACAAACACCCAGCATATCACAGTTTTTTGCTGTGTTTTTTTGGTTCAATTTGTCTGATAAATCATAATAAAACAGTCAGTTCCCATCACAAAAGGCAATATTCGGGAACGACCTGTGGGGTTCACCCCAAAATGTCTGATCAGGATCAAAGCTAACTGTTAAAAAGCTTTCACTATTTGTAAAAAATATTTGTTGCTATGACAACAGGAGCTCCAGATCAAACAGCGACTCGAGAGAGAGGACCTTTCACACACAGCAGCATCCTTAGCGGAGGACGCCACAGAGTCCTACACACTGGACCGTTAAATATTGTGAAGTAAACCTGAGCTGGCGTGAAAACTTTTTTATGCCGGTAAATACTTTCAAGCAAAACCCTCAAACTTTAAATTCGGGGTGTTGCCCTGGACGTAGTGCTGAATGAACTTTGATTGACCTGAAGATTACTTTGAGTTGAGAGCTGTACACTAAATGGCCCCTCATGGGTAGATTTACTGTAAATCACATTATCAAATCGAGATATATTGGAAGGCACAGAGGAGTGATCAGCCACAAGTCATGTGGTTAAAAATAACGCATAGTCCATCATAAAGTAGCACTTTCTTCATAAACAGATTGAAGCAGCAGGACAGGTTGTACGTACAGCGTGAGGCATTTGGGTATTTGAGACAGTAATAGCTCCTGATATGAGCTCTGTGCTGTCTGCAGGGCTCATAGGCGATATTTGTCTGTCTGACAAAGGAGGCAAGGAGATTCAGTCTGTTCGGTGTGTGTGTTTGTGTGTGTGTGTGTGTGCGTGTGGGCGCTCTCGCTCTGGGGAGGGGCGCGATGCCGGTGTGACTGATTTTCAGACATCTTACTAATGTGACGGCATCGGAGGAGGCGGGTGACACATTCAGGACAAGTCCCGGGTAAACAACTCGCACCCGGTCAGGTATTTCATTACACCTCTCTCACATCCGCCGGGGCAAGATAATGTGTAATAATCACTGCTACATGTGTGTCTGAGTGTGAGAAAAAGAGGCAGGAAGAGGGAGAGAACACAGCCGCTATTCATGACACAAGTCACCTTCATGTCCTCAGTAAATGAACTCAATGAAAGCCAGCAGTGGAGTCAGATGACAAACTGAAGATAATGTGGTTAAGCCGCTACAGGAGAACAGGGGAGCGGGGTGAGTTTTCTTGCTTACTGTAACAGGCTGATCTAATAATCCGAGCGCTGGAACAACAGTGCTGCTTGGCTCAGCTGGGACTTGAAAGAGCGGCATATAAAAAAAGAAAAAAAAAAACAGAAAGGAGAACAAAAGTGAAGAGGACGAACAAAAGGAGGAGAGGAGTGTGACTCGCCCACCCTCAACTCTCGGCACTGAGAAGCAAAAATAACCTACACACACACACACGCTCACACACACTCACACACAGGAGGAATAATCCCTGGGCAACTTGGACATATTTAATCTGCCTCTCATTTTCAAGAGGGATTAATTTCTATTTCCTAATCTGCTCGATGTCCCTAAATCAAATCTCATCGGTGCATTTCCCCCCCGTGCGGCCTGTCTCCTGTCTGGTTGTCTGACAGCCCGAGTTTACCTACAGCTACCACTGTGGCTTAACTAGGATCAGACTGAAGCTGCCAAGAGACCACGTGAAAGTAAACACCAGGCTGGGAGGGAAAAGGATGATCTGCTGCAAGCACTATTTACATTGGTACCATCTGTACATACGAACCCGCTTACATTCACAACAGAAAACCCTCAAATTTAGTCTGTAAAACGTACATTTTTTTTTCTTAGCAACATTGTAGAGCCCCGTAAGCCCCACATAAACCATTAGTGGTCAGTGCAGATGGGTTTTTTTCGGCCGTTTTGAACAATCTGCCAGCCCTGAAGATGGTTACGTAACACGCTATTGTCACCTCAATCACATCAGTAGCGGACTACGCTGCCTGACTGATACCTGCTTTTTATAGAAACATCAGCCTGTGCAAATCCTTTCTAGCAGTCTAACCGCTGTACATGCAAAACAGACAAGATGTGTGTTTAATAAAAAAAAAAAAAAACACACACATAATCTTCCTGTTCAGTTAAAAATGCTAATTTGTAAGATTGATACGTTTTCATGCACTATAATATATATACTAGGGTACAGTACTCACCCTGAAGTAATCGCTGCATGCTGCCAGGACGGCTTTGTGGGCATGGAACTTCTGCTCGCCGGCGACCAGGGTGACGTCACACAGCAAGCCATCCTTCCTCTGCTGGTTGAGGGCAGCGAGGACCGAGTCCTGGTGTGACTTTGACTGACAGAGCCTCTGTCCTGTCAGCATCTCCCTACTGCTACACACACACACACACACACACACCCACACATACACACAAGATATGTTGTTTAAGTGCAGTTAGATGAAACAAAGTGTTATACAGTATTAATGACACTGACAATAATACTACAACTAGCTATCTAACTGTGGCTACTACAATTACTACCGCACATATTCCTATTGGGGAGAGGCTGCCTAAGTGAAAAAAGAGATTATTTTGCTTACTACACCCTTACATTGAATTTGAACATAGTGTTCTTGTGTAATTTTTTTAATATTTAGATTTTCTTTCACACTACAGCAGAAAGATAGTTGCTAGCAGCATGGCTCTAGAGATAGCAGTTAGCTTTCTTTGCCCACAATTTTGGTCCAGACAGACTGAAACATTACGATGAACTGTCATTAAATTTCATACAGATAGCATGACAAGAGGAGGAACATTATAATAAATAGCCTGTTACTTAGGATGTGGTGACCTTTAACTTATGTTTAGTGCGGATTAGCAAATGTTAGCCGGCTTAAACAACAATCTTAAAAAACATCAAATAAAACATGGTAAAATGTCAGCTCAGCATTAAGATTGTCATTGTGTTACTGTGTTAGCATTTACCTCAAAGCTCTACTGGCCTTAATGCTGCTGAATGCATTGTCATCGTTTTTGCTAACTTCTTTACCTTTTTGCATTTAGCAATTCCCGCCCTCGTCCCTACGTCACAGCACTTACACAACTCCTTTCTTTTTTTCGATATGGCTCTCTTTTCCTCTTTCTTTTGTTCAAGCGTTTTTCATCACTTAGCGTATTTGGTTATTTAAGCCGCAAATGTTTGCAAGACATTGCAATAATCTCAAATTACATAACATGAAACACGATAATATCTGCCTAAGATCAGAGTTAGCATTGTCATTGTGAGCATGTTGCCATGCTAGTTTTAGCATGTAGGTCGAAGCTCCAGCTCGCCTGAGGTTCTGCCTAACAGACTGGCTAGCTGTGGATGTTCGTGTCTTAAGATTTCGGTCTCAGTCCTCAATTCGTTCATTGACTTTCTAATATTTTCATGACGGAGCAGATCCTCTAGAAAAATGTTTACAAAATATTTTTGTTGTTTATGTACATGTTTTGATAGCATTAGCAGTCCGTGAAATGTGTACGCCACATAGTATTAGCATCTTGTGGAGAGAGCAGTAGGTCCTATAAGATGTATAACTAAAATGTAAATTAAAAAAAATCACATTAAAAATGAATAAGAGTAAGTAAGTTGAATTAAATCAAATGTAATGTTGACAAAGTGACACTCTCCTAATCACACAAAATCCTTTGCCACAAATGACACTTTCATGATGCCCCCACAATAACAAAGAACACTTTGTGCCCATCAGTATGTGTCTTACAGTTCTCAATACAATACTCCACTTTTTTACAGTGGATGTTATGTGACAAATACACAGACTACATAACACGTCTGAAAGATCGTGGCTGACTGGCTGACTGATGGACTGCTGTGGAGCCATGTAGAGCCAAATATACCCTGTTTTTCCAAGCCATCCTCAGTCCCTCTCCACTTGTACCCATCCATCAGCAGTATGCCACCCTGTCCATCCAAATCCATCTCTGTCCACTTACAGTTGCAGCAGTCACTCTAAATGCTGCTGTCTGCCAGGAGGCTTGCTCTGTCACCTTCATGGTGATGGGGTGTAAGACAGAGGAAATAATGGGTGTGTGGGTGGGTGCGTGTGCGCGCCGTGGGCCAGAGGTAGGATGAATGATGAGTCAGGCTGTTTGTTTGGTGGTTGGACTCTGCCGGAGGGAGGAACCGGGGAGAAAAGGACAAAATTGCCGTGCTGGATGATGGGGAAGGGAAATTACACGATTTTACAACTCAGAGAGGGAAAGGCTGTACGGGGGGATTTGAGGAAGGATGGAAGCCCTCGGTGCCCTTGATGATAATAAATATCTGAAAACATCTAGATGAAAATATTATCATGTAACTTCCATCAGTTTCAATGTATGGACTTGCTCAGTTATGCTGTAGTATATTAGTATTGCACTACGATAAAATTTAGAGGCATGGTTTGTTCAGAGAATGGTCAAAATTTAAGTAGCAGAGGTTGTGATGGTTTTCCCACAATGCAGCCAATCATCACTCTAGAACCTCATGCCCCCAGGCTTGCAATAAAAAGAATATGGTCTCCAAGGTAAAACCAAGATGACACAGCCACAGAGGACATAACAACTTGCAACTTTGTTCAGGTGTTGAATATGACCTCCTATGACTACAAAACTGAGCTTGTTTTATACAATCGGTAGAGTTTCACTTTATAGGCACAGCGTGAACTACGTCTTTAAGAAGCGGGGATTGCTGTCTGCCGGTGTATTTTTGATACTGCCACTTGAGGACACAGAGGTCTGAAATCCTGCAGATGGTTTAACTTGCCAGGAAGCAGGATTTGCAAGATGATCATTTGATCTAAAAAAAAAAAAAACAATCAGGCCAGGCTTCAAGCTATGTGCTTACGGCCGAACTACCGTGGTACAGACCAATCAGCGTGCTATGAGGGCCTGCTGGCAGCCACACGCAGGGTTTAGATGTGACGACAGTGAGAGAAGCGACTGTTTGTTTGAAAAAAAACAAAACAATGGTGGCTCCATGGGAGGTTAGCATAGATGTTGCTAGCATCAGTTATATCAGAACTGGAGAGAAGTATTCATTAAAGGAAGCGCAAAGAATGGCAATGAATTTGTTTCCTAATTATTTTTTGAAAGTGCCTGCCTATTTCCAAACTGTTTGTGAGGGCGGCTTTTCATATTGTTCTGTATAAGAAAACAGTGTGTCAGGTTCACACATGGTGCCTTTAAAAAAAAATGCTTCATTCTGAAGGAAAAGGTAGGCAGATTGTTTAAATAAGTCTGGCAATATTCTTTATTGTTATCACCAAATCCCATAAATAAAGACAAACACAGGAGTTGACCCTGCTGAAAAGTGTTGCCTGTGTAGCCACAGCCTGATATATGGTATTCCTCTATGCCACAGAGCTCCATTGTTATCCAAAGTCAACGGAAAACACAAAAGTAAGCCACCAGGATGAGCTGCTGTAAATACTCACCGGCGCCGCATCTCCACAGCCGAAAATAGTCCCCAACAGATACACAATATGCCTCTGTTTGATTAAAGTTTGTTGAGACCTGCAGTGCCGAGCTGCATTAACAGGAGCTTTATTTTTTTTTTAAATAAAATGTATATCTATGACCCATTCCTATAAAATTCTGTCATTAGAACAAATGTTCTCATGAAATGAATGGGAGTGAGCCTGCGAGCTACAGACAGGCTGTACTGACAATATTAAGAAAAAGGACTACCATGTTGTCGGTTTTGATCTGTTCATGGGATTTGCTGACCGTGATGAAAATATAGAATATGGCACTTCTCTAAGTAGGATTACCCTTGTCTAACCGCCGCTGCACAATAAGCTGGATAAGAACAGAAAGCCAGTGCGGAATGCACACTGCCAACCAGTGCTGCAAGTAAAGATTATTTCCATTACCATTATTACATAATCTGCTAAATATTTTAATGATTAACTGCTTAATCGTTTAGTGTAAAAAAAAAAATGAAAAATGCTCATCACAGTTTCCCAAAGTAATATCTTTAAATGACTTCTTTTGACCATCCAACAGTCCCAAACCCACAGACTCTTCGCTTACTATCATAACTGACGAAGAGAAGCAGTAAATCTTTACATTCAAGCAAACGTTCGATCTTTTTTGATTATGACAAAATCGTTGGCAATTCATTTTCTTTCCATCGACTAAATCGATTATTCCATTCATCAACTGGTTGCTGCAGCTGTGCTGGCAACCCCTTTATTGATGAACATATTGATCTAACATATAGCACGTTACTCAGTTCATATAATACAGTAAAGTGCAACTGACTTTTTCTTTATTTATTGTTTTTAGCCTTGAGCATGCCTGTCTGTGTACAGTATGTCTAGACGGATAAGGCCACTTACCTGAGGCTGGGTTCAGAAGGCATGCCCCTAGACAATGGAAGAGGAGATGGTGGTGGAGGTGGGGTGACGGTGCTATGTGGCTCCTGAGGACTGTAGTCTCCTCACTGGGAACATACATCAGCCTGATAGGACAGAGCAGCACGTCAGCTTTACTCAGTCCATCCACTCGACCCAGCCGCACTGTGACAGCCTCCGGTGCGACGCGTGAAGGGATGCAACCGCCCGTCAAGCCTAATGCTGACTTCTCCCTTCCCGCAGACACACTGCTCTTGACTTTGACGATTCCTATGGCTGCTCTTACAAGGCCCTTTTTCACCTACAGCACAGTGGCTTGCGACAGCCACAGGCACCTCGGAGTAGGGACTAAACAAGCTCAGCACTTCTACAAAACAAGCTGGGAGTCCAAATTACACCAGGTCCCTGTGGTGTAGCTACAACCTTGACATAATGTGCTACACACCTGAATCTGATATCCCTCCCTTTCTCTTGCAAGATAATAGCCGGCAGCTCGAGAGGGAAACAGAGGTCAGCGCAGATGCACTCAGAAAGCCAAGCTACTCTGGATACTCTGATTGAAATACTACTTACTTACTGTACACTATAGTCGCCCCAGGTCCTCTCAAATGGCCACTGTGTGGAAGGAAGCCTGTGCACGTACGTGGTTCACCTTAAGTGGAGACAGGAGGGCACTACTGGCTGCTCTTGAGCGTGGTCCCCAGACAGATCTGGTTATTGATCTGTGTATGAATGACCTTCAGACGCATGGCCACAGGCGACTGCTCACGACTGATGAGGGAGAGAAGGAGCTTATCCTGTGGTCCACCGCCAAAACAGGCCAACACATGCGCATGTTTCACAGCTTTCCCTACATAAGCTTATAATAGTGTGTTGTTGTTTTTTTCTTTTTTTTGTATGGAGAATGAAAATCAAGCAAATGTTCATGGAAACCTGGTCTGTAAATCAAGTCAGGAGTGTAACTAGGGCTAATATTCCATCCTGCATTGGTCACTGCTTCATCACACATCCTCAATTTGGGTAGCTCATGAAGTTCTGATGGCAAATGACGTTCAATTCAGCAACATTTCTCACACCTTCTAGTTGGGACACGTAAAGCCTCAGAACTGATTAAACATATCCGGAAGGTGGATATATTTAGGATCTGATAATCACAACAAGTAGGCCATTGTTCCCCGCTAAACACTGTAATCTCCTGACTGAAAACAACCACATTGGTAGATGTTGTCTTTTTACGCACAACAGGCAATTAGGAGCCGGGCATGAAAAGCGCGCAACTGATATGTGGGGGAGAAGGAGGAAGGTTTGGGTTGCCAGATAGGCAGGCACCATTAGTGCATTAACTGTCACTTTTCCAAAAGCTCTCAGCTGTCAAAGGGTCTCCTAGCAACAGGCCAGCGCCTCGGTCCACAAAACTATGAGCACGGTGAGCAGCCTCCTCCGCACGAGCACAGCGATCCTGTTGCATCCATCACGGGGCGCACTCAGGCGAGCCACACCGCAATCTGCTTTTTAGGGCACCGTGCGGCTTTGCGGGAATGTACTGTATTCGGCTGCCTCTTGTTTTAATATACCACAAGCTTACGCACCTCATATGAATGTGTTCCGATTCGGTCCCGTCCCCTCTGGCGGCGCCTCAGTTTTTAAATGTCATTTGATGTCCGAGGCTGGTCTCTTCCTGCATCCGCGGCGGGAGGAACGAGGAGCGCTGCGGCGAGCAGATGCGCTCAGTTCTCACGGACACTTTGTTGGTTTCCACTGTAGCACCTAAATTGTTACATTATAACCCCGCCTTCTCCACGGCGGTCACATGAATGTGGACAGAGAGGGGATACAGCGCCCCCCGGTGGATAATTGGGGCGCGGCACTTTGTGCGAATGCCTCCATGTCCAGTGAGATTCGGGCCTGCAGGGAACACCAGGGGTCCTCAGAGGGTTTTTGAGGGCTGTACAGAAACATTGGGTATCGTTTGATTATTTGTTACTGTCATTTAGCACCACACTACTCCAACAAGGACTGACTCGTAGACTAGTAGACTGACTCCTGTCATGACTTACAGCGGCACTGTTATATTCACTTGTGATGTAAATATTGTCTGTTTGGGTTCAATAAAGACACTTAACCAGTGAGTAGTATGCATTTTCATATAGACTATTTTATGGCTGTATTTCATTAGCTGTATACCACTTTTTGAAATATCTGTTGATTATCCCCTGGAGGCTGGGTTTTAGTACTTTACTGGCTAAATTGATAAATATGTGACTTTCATCAAGCGTTATGAAGTAAAACTACTCTACACCAGCATCGTCACCCACTTTTTCTTCATCTTTTCATAAATAAGCGACAGCACCTCCTGTTGATGTGGCTGCGGGGGAAAGCAGATATTGTCTGGATTAATAGACAAGGTGACTTTCGTCCACAAATCCCTGCAGTCTCTTGACACTTCTGGTCTGGGACTGTCCCATTATTCATCTGCCGGGATGCTGCGTTCAAGTGCTCCCCGTCAATCTCAATTTTCTGCCGCTGTTGACGCATTCGAGTGCACCCTTGCATTGAGATATACTTGTGTTTCTAGCACACTACTGAGAATTTAGCACGAGTTCAACCTTCAAAACTACAAGTGGCACGCATCGTTTACTGCAATAAATCGGTTTTACAAATGTGATTTTACATATAAGTAACGTATCTACTAAATGTTCATATCGGTGAATAAGAAAATCTTGACCTCTCCAACTGCACGTGAAGGCAGCCTCCCTCCACAGCAGCCAGACAGGAGAAGACGGAGAGCTGTGCTGCGGCTTGTCGCAGGAAACACGCTACCAAATTCCCCACAGGATTGCTCCAACGAGTATCCATGTAGACAGCTGTTACATGGAATCCGGGGTAGTTGGTGGTAAGTGTTTGTGTTTCGTTTTTATACCCTCTTAGTAAACTTTCTTGTAACTTACCGAAGTTGTTTCGGGCCCCGTCCCTTGGCAGCGACCGAGGCAGGGATGTTTACTGTCCTCTCTCCCCCCAATTGGCGTCCAATTTACGGGAAAACGTCTTTCCTGTCGACAGACTGAAATACCCTTTCAAGTACTTAGCTTCGGGTGTAAGCTAAAGGAACGTAATAGTGAGTTTTTTGGCTAACTTGTACACGCTTTTTACACCGGCGTGGTGTTGTTAGTGGTAACAATATTTACTTTGCTAACTTTCATCGTTCAATCATTGCTAATATGCTAACTCAAAAGTGTATGCTAATATCAAATCAAATTGCTCCACTCTCTCTTAGCAATTAGCAGCTAACAATGTTCACTGTGAAGTTTACTGGAAGTACTGACTTTACAAATGAACTGTGCTGCGGTAATATTAAGTAAACTCTCACCACGAGTGATAGTACCAGCACATGATAATCATCAGGAAATTAAGCACCCATATAAACAACCCATCTCTTTATTCTTTAAAGAGAATACACTTTAAAAAAAAAAAAAAAAAAAACTGAAATATTACTTGTAATAAGACACACGTGCATGTGTTAATACACCTAATATATATGTATATCAAAAGAGTCCTTTGTGATCCCCTGTGAAAACCTAAACTGATACTTTGCTTTTGTGTTCACGGGGAAACTATAACATTCTCTTAGGCATTCAAGATTCTTGTGAAGCTCTGACAATTAAATGTGAAGTTTTATGTGCATGGACAAGCTCAGACTCATTCTCCTGAATGAGCCTGGATCTTTGACATCCCCCACTCTGTGTAAATGCATGCTCCTCAAGTCTGCACGGGAATGGACTAGATGTTTCGGTCCCTTAATTCCATTGTGCTGATGTGTCTCTAAAAAGTGTTTCTCAAACTGGATGGACCGAAATACTTAATTAGTTTTAATTTGATTCATTTAATTTGATTCTAGGTGATAGCATGAGAGGTTGTATGATAGACTGCCTTGATGTTAGGGCTTCAGTCTGTTCCTGTTCTAGAGGATCTGTAGTAAATTCGATAATAACCACCTGCTAAAATCTAATCAGCTGGGTGTCATGAAGACAGATCGTCATGAAATGTTTAGTCGCGAAGCTGAACACAGAAACCCATTTCCGCATAAATGCTTCCTTTCCAGGGATGTTGGATTCCTATCTGTGACACCGAGGCACATGCTGACCAATGATGGAAAAGTCTGACTTGCTGCAATGCCCATCGGCTCCACTGAGATGACCCCAGGAGAAGTGAAATGTGGATAAGGGTGTGAGCCGGGAGAATTCAAAGTCTGGGCCGAGATATCCCCACACTGAGCCAAAAAGAAACCTGTTCTAGTTGAGACAAAAAAAAAAAAAGCACACGCGAACCTCCCAATCAGCTGCCACAATGCTGCTGCCAGGACCACTGTGGGTGTGCCTGGCTCTGGCATGGATGGGAGGCTGCAGTGCCCACAGTCTATTTACTTGCGAGCCCATCAAAGTCCATCGGTGCTTGGGGATGCCCTACAACATGACCTTCTTTCCCAATATGATGGAGCACTACGACCAGGATATTGCAGCTAGTAATATGGAGGTGAGTCCTCATAACATGATATATAACACTACATTGAAACACTGATTTGTACCCACATTGGTCTTGTTGGGCAGTAGCTAATAAGTCTTTTGGATTGCCAATGTAATGTTTTCATTTTTCCAAAAAAGACAAAGTTATCAAACTATAAGTTGCATTTTAAAATTTACACTTATTTCATTTTCCTATGTTTCAGTTTTTTAATCAGTTCCCTATTCAAAGGCCCCTTTTGTAACACACATTTCTTCATTTCTTGTGGTATTGATGTTTATTGTGGTATTGGGTGGGTCGCTGCAAACCCATGTTGTGGATGTGAACGGTATTTAGCTAAACATAAAACGAGGTTAAAACCCACATAACTCTATTTTAAATTCTAGTGGAGCTGCTCGAGGTTCCAAAGGAGTGGATTTTGAGCTACAGTGATGAACTAGAACACGCTAATACAGGGTATATGCACAGGATGGGGAAACTTTATATTAAGGGCACCCCAGTTTTTAAAATAAAATTATGGCATTTTGCGTTTCTGCAAACTTAAAGTATGTTCATAGTTGCAGGTGTTACATGTATCAGAGTGACATTTCTACAATGTATACCATGTTCACTACATGTTTATGAAAGTCAGCTTTCATGTCATGAGGTGGAGGGGGTGATGTTACAGAGATGGCTGCCAAGCTAGAGACAACTGATATTTCAAATGAGATGTAATTTCCGAACAATTTCCAGACATGTTTGTGGTGACAAAACCAGGTGTTTTAAGCCAAAACATGATGATGAATATCTTTTCTTCACCCTCACCGAGTGTTTTTCTGTGCCTAGACCAGAGCTTTGTCACAAGATGAAATTGAATTTGAACAGAAAGAAACATAAAGTTGCAGCCTAAAGAAATGTTAAGTTTTAACATATCAGTGGTTGGCAGAGACATTGGCAGCATTTATTCTGGCGTCTGAGTTGGTTAATGAGGTTCACAGCTGCTGACCCACCTTAAAGAATCCCATTAGTCTTGGTTTCCATAGAGAGATGTAATTATATTGGCCTGTGATAGAAAAGCTTCCTCTGCTTGTAAATACAAATTACAATTCAAGTCACATTTAAAGATAATGAATATCATCTCAAAATAATTGCTAGGATTAGTTCCATTATTAGTGCTGTTTGTGGCTTCAGTCTATAAATGTCAGTGCCTGTCAGCCTTCCGAGGCGCATATTGAGTGAACCATAATTACCGTTTTGTAATGGTCATCAACAGGCAAACACAATTTGCCAGCCCGAGTTCATCCACAGATCATGCCTGATTGTTATAGAACATTATTTAGTGAATAAAGTGTTGAATTGTATTAGTGTGCATGTGATAACTCTGGATCTGTCACTTACTTTGAATGATCAAAACCCCATTTTAAAACATTAGAGAACATATTGCCACATTGTCAAATAATGGGGAATTAGTGTAGAGGGGGAATATCTCCCTAATGAAACTGCACATCAAGGTTCTTTTAAAAAAAAAAGAAGATTAAGAAAAAACATTTTTCTTGGTACAAGGGAGTGGAGTGTATGCAACACACACTGAGGTCTGAGAGTTGTTTAGCACACTCTGTACATTTTATTTCTCTGCAGTTGTCTCACAGTAGAATCACTTTTTTAGTGAATAGCGATAATTTGTATTCATGTGAGGCAGTTTTGCACATCAGCAGGGAGAACTTATTGAAAAATACGTTTAATAACTAAGAACCATGTGAGGTCCAGCCACTGAAGCTTTGTATCAAAGTGAGGTGAAGAGATGCAAATATATAAATGTGGTTCCTTAGTCTGTTTTTGAGCAGATGCTTTTCATTTTGGTCTGAAAGTGAAAGTGGGATTAAAATCCATTTTTGCTAAGAGAGAGTATATGCTAAATCTCCTTTGTGATTCTTTTGTTTGTAATCACAATTGCTAAGTTTAATTTCCCTTCTCTGTTGTGATAGCGCCCCTACATTAGTGTTTTCGATTCACAAACACTAATGTGTTAGCAAACAGCAGCTAAACAACTTCCATTGTATGATTCATGACAAAGAGCAGATGTTGAAATGACATGAACCGAAATGAATGCTAGTTAACTTAGCCTGCTAGCCAGTAAGTTGGTTAGCCTCGCTTGCTAGCTTTCTAAGCAGACTGCAAACAGGAACGTCCTCCTAAATGGTAAATGCTATAATGGGACAGATGCCTTGAAGTTTTTCTTTTTTTTTGTGGCATAGACACCTTTATTAGCAGTAGACAGAGAGGAAACATGGGGAGGGGACATGCAGCAAAGGACCTCCGGCCAGAATCGAACCGGGGTCGGCTGCGTTTTATGGCATGCGCTCTAACCACTCGACCACCTGCGCGCCAAAGATGCCTTGAATTTTTAATGTTACACAACCAATGCTATCCGCTCCAGTGTGCACCATGAAAGTCACTAACATGTCTTCTACCAATGCCAGCACTGGGGTGTCAGCAGCTGCTGTGGAAAGTTAAGATGCTGTTTCCACAAATATGGCAAAAACGTTTTTTTTAAGCTCTTCCAAAAAGTGGAAAATGATGTCCAGTAGCTGCAGTGACATTATTCTAATTTATATTTCCTCACACAACCCCCCCCCCTGGCCTTCCCTACCATGCAGACCAACAGACCAACTGTTGTCTTGTGTCCCTCCATAGCACTAAACTCAGTTTGTGTAGTTGTTGCATCCTGTGTCCTGGCATTCCTGAAGGCCAGGGTTTGGGTTACACACATTTGGAGTCAGAGTGTTGAGCATGAACAGTGATCTGTTGAAGGAGTCTTTTGTGTATCATCTTGCAAAGGTAGCAGGTACAGGCTTTTTATTTCACAGTGAATCTGGCCACGGGCAACTTCATCGACTTTGTTGTGGGGGGCCTTTGATTTCTGGAGGAAGGGGAGGGACACACCCAGCCTCACACAAAGCCCAGCCTGCATACCACAATGACTATTCTCTCTCTGTTAATCACTCACTCATTTTCCCCCTGTACACAGTCTTACCTCTAAGGTCCTGTCTCCCAGGTGACAGACTTAAACTCTCTGGCCTACATTCAACATTACATACTATACATGGCTCTATTTGAAAGTGTGCAGTGATTTATGACAAAGCCCTGACGCTGTAATCAGGAAGTGTTCTGTATGGGCTCAGTCCAGCCTATCAGTAGGATTTTCTGGAGGAGGGATAACCTTTTTCTGCCCTTGGTCCCAGATTCCGCCCATGTTTGGCAGCTTTTGAAATAGAAAAGTTTGAAGCGTTAGAATACAAAGAGAATGGAAAGACTAACTGACGTACTGAAACAGACAGAGAACACTCGATGGTCTTAAAAAGTTCAAGCGAAAGTTTGAAAAGTGATTTTCTAGCCATTTTTCGACTCATTTAATCCTCAAAGTACTTTGCTCTGAAATTCTCTGCAGAGGATTTTGCCTTTAAGACCAAGTCAGCCCGACTTGTACCACTGATCCTGGCTAAAGGTTTCAGAAATGAGGGCAGTTTTTACAGTAACTCTGTTATAAAGCAAATAGAGGTCAGATTGTTGAGCAATGGGCAGCTCATTGAGACGGAGTCCAGGACCTCCACATTAGAGAAAGAAACAAGGACGCTTACTGTCAGAGGAGGGAAGCCGCGGCCCCACAGACGTGGGCCTGCTGCCAGACTGGATTTCAGAAAAAAAAGAGCAGAGGAAACATTGAATAGTAGACTGTGTTGAAGTGTATGTGTGTGTTTTGTGTACAAATATTAGCATTATAGACTGAAGTCTGTCCGTGCATGTTGATCTGATAATGGTAGATGAGGTTCAAACACAAAACTCTAAATGTCCACATGGTTTAGTGCAGTTGTAAGTGAGCAATTTATTTTGGAAGATGGAAGTGGCTTAGAGGCAATAATGAAGGAACCTCTGCTAATCTGAAAAGTATACACTAACTTAAAATCCAAGGATTAAGAAACATCAGCATAGACAGGATCTAGACCTGTGTAACTGGCATGAGGTTGTCTCCAGCGTAAACTGTGTATGCCACTGATAAATCCACACAGATTGTGCTGTAGACACACTAATACCGTAGCTCATCAGCAGTCTAACCTATCAACAGCTCCGTGCATTCCAGCCTTCCTGGCCTGTCGTTGTGTGTTTCCAAACGTCCGTTCACTCATTTCCTGCCACCTATACCACACCCCCCACATCTCACTTCTCGAGCTCTTGACCAGTGTGTTGAAATGGAAGGATATGGTTCCCAGCCACTGAATGGGCCCCTTTGTGTGGCGCTATAGATCACTGCAGATCAACAAAATACAGTAAATACTTAATGTAGAGCAGTGGTTCCTGACTTTTTTCATTTGTGACCCCTTAAAATGAACTCAAGTCAACTTGATACTGATCATCATCACTTCTATATGTTTGTGGTTTATCACAACCGTTTTCCTCTTGTTTTATACTGTAGGGCCTTATATGATAATTCAGTATTTTTCAACATCAACCCTGTTTTCCCATGTTTTTGTGTCTAAGTGACTAATGTGGAGTACATTTTCTGAAATTGTTCCAGTATTTAGCGAGGCCATCTGCAGAAACTAATTAGCCAAAACGATCTTGGTTCGTCTTTCCGCTGTTAAAACAATCACCAACTCTTTTTTTTCTGATGACCACCCACTTTCTCACTCCACTCCCGAAATTACCATGCTGAGCTTCTGTTTATATTTTTTTTAAAAAAGGAGGATCTACAAAAAGGATTGTGTCAGTAGGGATCCTTTACATAATGTTGTCAAACACCTAGAATAACAATCAGTGCCTGTCAGTGGAAAAAACAAGCACTTTTGTGAGCAATTAAAATGCAAGGGAATTGCCCATTGCTGCCTGTTTCATATTTGTCTCTTTTAATACTGGACCAATTTTCAGAAGAAAAAAACACGGGAGAATAATTTCCAGGTAGAAAAACACTAAAGTTGCCGTTCAAGAGACAGAATGGTCCAGTTTTTACCCAAGAAAAATCAAAGATTTGGTAATGTCTGAAACTATCAATCTTATTTTACGTAGTATAAACATTTTTTACCAACTCCATTCCTGTGTTGATCATATTGCAACTCCTCATTCTCATTTATTACCTCAGCACTTTGGTCTGTTTGCCCGCAGTAGGTTGCATCTTCAAAGGTCTTCTCATGATCTTACCACTACTACTACTACTCTCCGCCTGATATGATCAAATGTTTTCAGGGGTGAATCTTATAATAAATGTTTTGCACAGACTCCCTCAGACCACAGTGAGCAAGGTCGCATTTTTTCGGATAAAAGTGAATATAACTTTTCTCTTCATCTCCAGCCATTCATGCCCCTGGCAAACCTGCGCTGTTCTCCAGATGTCCACCACTTCCTATGTCAAGCCTTCATCCCAGCATGCACCGAGGAGGACAAGGTGATCCGTCCATGCAGAGAGGAGTGCGAGACCGTTATGTCCGACTGCGAGGAGAATATCCGAATCTTTGGGATCATCTGGCCTCCTGAGCTACAGTGTGATAAGTAAGAACAACAACATTTCAGAGAATCTTTAGTTAGCAACACCATTGGTTCTTGAGCAATCCAATCAAGGATGTATTGTTTTTTTCCCCCACCAGATTGGAGTCATGTAGCTTGGTTGATGTGTCAGCACCAGCAACCACCCCAATGAGTGCATCATCGGCTAAGAGGGACCTTGGCTTCTGGTGCCCTCTGCAGCTTAAGACCAAGCCGGGTCATGGATCATCCTTCCTGGGCGCCCAGGACTGCGCTCCACCTTGCTCCAACATGTACTTCAAACCCCATGACATTGAATTTGCAAAGAGCTTTGTCGGCGTGTGCTCCATCATCTGTTTGGGTGCCACGCTCTTCACCTTCCTCACTTTCCTCATTGATGTCAAGCGCTTCCGTTACCCCGAGCGTCCCATAATCTTCTACGCCGTGTGCTACAGCTTCGTCTCGCTCATATACTTTATTGGCTTCCTGCTGGGGAACAATGCGGCCTGTACCAAAGCGGCTCATCCTGCAGGTGTGGACACAGTGGTGCTGGGCTCTCAGAGCAAAGGCTGCACTCTGCTTTTCATGCTGCTCTACTTCTTCTCCATTGCTGGTATTGTCTGGTGGGTCATACTCACCATCACCTGGTTCCTGGCAGCTGGACCCAAGTGGAGCTGTGAGGCCATAGAGAAAAAAGCGGTAAGTTTTAAAGAATGTGTGGACTTTGTTAGTATCAAATGGCAGGAGAATACAGCAAAGAAATATTAACATCAAATGAACAAATGAGGAATTGATCACTGTTTTTAGGTGTGGTTCCACTCTGCGGCCTGGGGGATCCCCGGGGCATTAACTGTCATGCTGCTGGCTCTGAACAAGGTTGAAGGAGACAACATCAGCGGCGTTTGCTTCGTGGGGCTCTACGACCTGGACGCCCTGCGCTACTTTGTTTTGGCCCCTTTGTGTGTGGGTGTAATAGTCGGCCTCTTCCTCATCCTGGCGGGCATTGTTTCTCTCAACAACGTCCGCCAGGTCATTCAACACGATGAGCGCAACCAGGAGAAGCTGAAGAAGTTCATGATCCGCATCGGCGTGTTCAGCTGCCTCTACTTGGTGCCACTGGTTACCCTGTTAGCCTGCTACACCTACGAACAGAGTCACCGCAGCACCTGGGAGAACACCTGGATCAACGACCGCTGTCAGGAGTACAGCATCCCCTGCTCCTACAAGGTAGCTGTCGATTATTCACTCGCTGGAGGTGTAATGGCTCCAGATTTATAAAGGGAGAAGAACACAATAGAAACTGCTTTCTATAGTGTTGTGTTGTTCACTTACTTGGTTGATGCTGTTCAGAAATTCCTTTATTAGTCCTGCAAACAGGGACATTTTGTTGAGTGAAGATCTAGCACAAGGCTACTATTAGTGTGTGTTTGCATGTGAAAAAGGGCAAAGTCAATGCACTATCTAATCTCAGAAATTGCTAATAAAGGCTCAGAAAGGCTTAACATTGTTTACAAGTTGTAAAAATGTTTTAGCTCAGCCAGCAAAAGTCAAACAATTAAACTCTAGGTGCAGTGCCATGACGAATTGAACAATTGTAATAATAATCAACGTGATAATTTGTCTTTAAGCAAAACCAAAAATGTCTCTTGAAAATGTATTATGATATTTACAGTATTAGGTTGACTAAATATGGAAACACCACATTAAAACAGTCTTTGTAAACACCATTTGAGCTTTTACCATAAATATCCATTACAAAAAATGTCTCTGAATCAAAGGGCACAATTCCCTGAGCAAAGCACACCTGATTGTTTTTAGAATTATATAATAGTCCAGACTCCTGTTCCTAAATGGTCCGCTTCATGTGTGTAAAAGAGAAGTGCCATGTCCAGGGTGAAATTTAGTGCAACTAAATATAGATATTTAAGCAGATGTTTTAAAAGAGGCCTGGTGGTCTGTGTTAGTTTCTATTTGTTTTGTTAGTTTTCGAAGGCAGCTTACAGAGCAAGAACCGAGCAAGAACAGGTCAAATACAGGCTAACCAGTATAAAGGGACAACTGTCTACAACAACAGTGTATTCTACCCAGCCACAACATCTTCAGCAGTGAGTCTCTCTATGTCATCATAGCAAAATGTGGTCCCGAAGACACAGAAGCGATTCAGATACATTTGTCAGATGTTTATATGTCTGTCTGTCTGTCTGGAGGTACTGAGTACTCATGTTATAATGTAGTCACTGGGTTGTTATGGATTAGAACGGGTGTCGCAACTGGTGTGATCCCATTGGTCTCCAGTTGTATTATATAATATATCTATGTATATCATTGTAGTGCATTATTATATACTTCAGTTTTAAAATGGTTGTCCATTTATAATATATAATATAATCTGTAGTGCTGTACATAAACCATGTTATGCTGTCGTACAGTGTGAAAATGATGATGAAAATTCAAAGCTAAAAGGACAATGTAAAAGAAAATGACACTACCTTAGTCATTTGTTAAATGTCTGTATCTGAAGCAAAAAGTTAAAAAGCTTGATTTTGTCTTAGGTCAGAAATTTGCACACAAAATCACAAGGATTCTTTAATGGTTGTTGTTTTGTCTGCTTGTTTCAGATGACAGAGCTCGACCGGCCGGATCTCTCCCTGTTTCTGGTGAAATACTTAATGACGTTAGTGGTGGGAATATCTGCAGTGTTCTGGGTCAGCAGCAAAAAGACGTGCTCTGAGTGGGCCTACTTCTTCAACAGGACCCGCAAGAGAGAGTGAGACCTTACCTCCAGTCCTGTCACATTTTCACATTCAGTTTCCGTGAGAAGTCAATATGTAGTGTCACTGTACTCTCCTGTTCTCTGACCAACAGTCCCATCAGTGAGAGTCGCCGGGTGCTGCAGGAGTCCTGTGAGTTCTTCCTCAAGCACAACAGCCGCGTGCAGCACAAGAAGAAGCACTACAAACCGAGCTCCCACAAGCTCAAGGTCATCTCCAAGTCCATGGGCACGAGCACAGGCGCTGCACCATCCAACGCCTCCACTTCCGCAACCATAACCAATCAAGGAACCTCTGCGCTGGGCAATCATGAGCCCCATTTGCATGGATCTATGTCTGAGGCCTCAGTCAGGGAGCACCTGGATAGGGGCACCTCCAGCCGAAGCTCCAGGAGAGGGGAGAGGGAGAGGGAGAGGGAGGGAGGAGAGAGACGGAGCAAAGGTGGGAGCTCCAGTAAGGTCAGCAGCCGCTCAGGGAGCATGCACAGAGTCCCAGATGGCAGGTAAGTGAGAACGAGGTGAAATACCTCAGCTAGAATTGTGAAACGTTTCATCTTTTTTGATTTTGAAAGGCAAATGTCAGTGTAACACTTTGTCTACAAGCAGTTTTATTCTTGTTGATATGATAGACACTTCTGTTGTATTTCAGCTCTGTTTAGGAAGCTTTGTACTTGTGTTTTATGTTAGCAGCAGTTAGCCTTCTTTGTCAGGTAATAATCAACAATAATCTGCGTCCTGGTTGGTTTAGGATGACTCCAAGGAGCGAGCTGTCAGATGCCAGGCAGCTCCCCAGTGGACAGCAGCATCCAGCTTTAAACCTATCACACAGCAGCAGCATCCAGGGCTCCGCCCACCAGCTGGTGCCACGGGTGCCTGAGGAGAGCAAGGACACAAAGGACAGCACCTGCTGAGACATCTGACCAACCAATTTATCTGTGCATTCATCCATCCATCCATCCATCCATCCACCCACCCATCCATCCTTCCATCCATCCATCCATCCACCCACCCATCCATCCATCCATCCCTCCATCCATCCTTGAAACCACTTTTTCATTTATCAGTTTTAAACCATAGAACCATTTGTATTATACTTCATATAAGCTTCATCATCACATTATGATTGTATTGGTTACATTATAGTCAATGAATGTTTCAAACGCAGTATGTTCAGAATCCGTTGGTTTCAGCGGAGAACCTGAGGGTGCTGGATTGTTCCGTTAAGTGACGGCTGTGTCTTTGAGCTTTACTTGGCTTCTGTCCATTTAGTGTATATCTGAGTGTTCTGCTGCTGAATCAGCTGCTGTTTTCCACCTATACATCTACCAATGGTCATTTAATATTTGTAGCATGCATTTAAAAGTGTAGGTCTATGGTTGTGTAGCTTGTTAGCTCCATGGCATGAAATGCATACTAGTAAACAAATTCAATATTTATGTAAACATTCTATTTTTTAGAAATGAAGTCTTTCACTGGACTAGTCGCTACACTGAGTGTTATGTTAAGAAAGGTCATGATGTCGCCAAACATTCAAAGTAAGGAGAGTCTTACTGTGGTTGGTTGTTTTTTGAATGTCTTATTGTTTTTCCTGGAATGATGGTTTGTCTTTAAACCTCATCTTGTAACACACACAGTGTGCTACTTTACTGCTCCTTTGAAATTAAGGGCCAACTTAAACTTGATGTAGTTGATTTTTAGACAGTATTGTAATTGTGATTTTTATTTGACAAAGTTTTACTTTGTCTTGTTTCTGTTGTCCAAACACTTAATGTGTGCAGAGATGTCTTCAAAGAAGTGTTCTGCGTATCTGATAAAGTATAGCTTTATAGTCCTCTACAAGAATGTACCTTCCTTTGAGTAGTTCCAGATCTTAAAAGAAGTTCAAAGAACCTACAGATGTTTAGCATATGTGACGTTGACCTGTGATCCTGCTGTAGGTATAAATTCATGTGATTTTGAATGAATTGAGGAAAACAAATCGAACCAGCTTTGCACTATGTGTCATTAGAAGCACAAACAACACATTATTAAGTATGAATAATCATACACAAACACAAAAAGACAATTTGGGGCTTTGTTCAGGGCTTATTTATAACATATGGCTAATGGCCTGGACCATACATCTTTTAAGTACTTCCAGACGCCTGTGATGTATTGGTGAATCTGTCATGCTGGACTGTCTTATTTGCTGTTTAAGGGATTTATTCTTCCCTCAAAGGTGCAATATGTAAGAATTTGTTCACGAACAGGATATAAAGACATAACAGTGTGGGCATCATGTCAAAGACATCTATGTATTTGGTTACAGAGATGTAGGTTGAGGTTAGCATGCTAACCTTAGCACATTGTGGCTCAAGAGGTGGAAGTCAACACACATCCGAGCTCCCAGTCCAGGCAGAGTCAGCCAATAGAGCTGTACGGTTAGCTACAGTTAGCCGCTACAGTTAGCAGCTGTTAGCATTAACGCTGCCCCCTATTTGTTTGGAGCTTGAATTTGACCGGTGGCCGATTCTTACATACTGCACCTTTACATGTCTTTACCTTTTATATTTGGGAGTCACAGAACAATTCCAATAACACTAATTAAAAGGGAAATCTTTGTTGGTCTGTTTCTGTTGTGTACATACATGTATGCTCTTACTCTGGCATGTGGACGGGGGTCTTTCCTATAATGTATCTAGACTGGGTTTAGTCTATGAAATGCTCTATATGACTTTTGTAAACTTTTTTTTTTGTACGTTTTTTTTTTTATGTAGCCTATCTTGTCAGTTGAATTTTTGTATCAATCCAATTTGATTTTAATAAAATACAATGAAATGACTTTTGATGAGTCGGTTATGTGCCCATCTGTAGTATAGGCCTTAACACCACAACAGAAGAAGAAACTGTCATAGGACCTTTGGATTTTTTACACAGTCTGCTTGGATCACAGCTGCACACATGAACACCACAGGGATGCTCTGACGCTTTTTTTTCTGTTTTTTTTTCTTTCTTTTTTTTTTCTTCTTGGAGTTCGTTTCCTGCACGTTGACTGGCTCCTTCCCTCTCGTCCTGCCCTCCTCGGGACTAAAAAGGACCCGGCTGGAGTTGGATGGAGTCAAACTGTCGCCTCAGACTCTCAGAGGGAAGCACGCCGCTGTCTCTGTGCGTGATGTCTCCTCTCGTTGGCCGCCTGCTGCTTCTTGTCTGCTTGGCTTTGCCTCTCTATGGCGTGGAAAAGGTGAGAAATAGAGGATACCGAAAGGATCCTGACGCCGAGAAGGTAAGAGAGAGTCGCAGCGAAGATGACTTTGTGGCCGATATGATCTTTTACCAGAAGTAGCTTATGTGGCATCACAGGGCAGATGTTGTCGCTTAGAACAGATGTTGATGGTTCTTACAATGTAAATGCACTTAAATGACTGTATAGCCACTTGAAGCGCTTTGTTGTATTTTTAACGCGTCTCTATTAACATGTGCATGTACTCTGCGTAAAGCTCATCTTGGGATTACTTTTTCTGGCGGAATGCATTGCCGTTTGTCAGAATTTTTATTTTTTTATTTTTATTTTTTTTAAATATATATATAAATGTCAGACATCCCAACAAGTAATTATGCTGATTCATCCATGGTCCATACGTAGGCTTACAGCGCAGGGGGAGTGTGGTCACCACTTTTGGCAAAACGGGCTCCAAAATGAGCTGGTTCTCAGCTGGCAGCAGATGAGAAAGTGCAGTTTTAGAGCTTTTGTATGGTCAGCTGGTTCTCTGTTATTCCAGGTTGTGGCTGCTCTCCAGCACACTGAGTGGACACACAGTAAACTCCCCTAACAGGAAGTTGGGGTCTGGCTCATACTGTCTGTGTCTCTCTTTGTTATCTATTTAGTCTGTTTGACAAGTTAAAAAAAACAACAACCCAACAACGACTGATTATCCGATTTTGGTTTGGGAAAGAATCTGTGATTGATATTTTTGGATTTGTCACAACTAAAAATACTCTCAAAACTTCCTGAAGTTACTAATCCCTGAATCCACAGAGCGTCCACGCCAACCCCACTCTTAGACTCTTTGTATTTAATTACACAACTCCTCCACGCTGTAGGTGGGGAGTGGAGGAACAGAGTGGACACACATTTCTCTCTTTAATCTCCTGGGAGTCAAATGAAAGTGAAACTGGTGTTTATTTTGCTGGCACTCTGTGGACCTCCCTCGGGGACTCCTACCAGTCTGTACCCTACTTTGAGAACCACATGGCTCAAGCAGCCTCTCTCCATTATCCCCCCAAAGTCATGTTTCCACAATTGAGAACCACAGCAGAAGGGTATAATGAATAGCGTTTTATGTTACCATCTGTGTCTAGTGCACTGGAAATGATGCAGAAAAGCCCAACTGCACTAGAAGCTCTGAAGAAGGAAGATCTACTTATTTGAACAGCATGGTAATCATAAAAATCTCATTCTGCATCCCTGTCACGATGCTCTGCGCCGCCTCGAAGCCGAGCCCTGCATGCTCCTGGCTGGTAGAGCTTCAGTCCTTCAGCTTCAGCGTCGACTAATGCATGAACTATTACTGATTCCTTAGCAGCTTTGCGGCAAATGCAGCCTTCACGCTTCAGTTATACAGTGACGGACTGTGTGCTACTAATATTCTGTGCGGCACTGCTATAGAACTGGCAGACGGTGGACAGAGGTTCCATTCATTAGTCTGCTTTGAAATGTCTCCAAAAGTCCAGCCCTTAATAAAAAACGCCCAGATATTTCCTCGCTGACTATCAACCAAGCTCGGACTCGTACTGTATTTGCGTCATCTCCACACTTTGCCACCTATTAGTGTCCCGTCTCCCTTTTTCCTCCAGGACTTCATTCCAGGTCTTATTACAGCGCATGCATACCAGCCCACAATCTACTGGTTTCATCCCAGTTTTCCTATAGAGATGATGTCAGACCTCTACATCTCCAGGTTGCTCGTCGCCCCTTGATGGCAAAAGCAGACCCTCAAACATCTGCTTCGCAGCAGCTGGCATCATCAGAGTGTTGTAATTCTCCCTGCATATACGCATTTTCCAGATTCACATCGTCTGAAATTGATTTTTTCGAACTTTACCTCAGGGACTCGAGTCGAGACAAGATGTGAAAGCCGGAGTAAAAGCTCTTTGTTCTCCTCTCTTGCCTTGGACTAATGCCTCTTGGCCATGGCGCCCCTATAACTGTTCCACAGCTGCATGCGGAGCAAAAGGGCAGCAGTGACCCGACAGCGGCCCAGACCGTAATCCTTCGGGGATCAGTGTTTGCTTGAGGGCGAGGACTCTCTTTCTTACGTGTCAGTTTATGTCTGTCCCGACTGAAGGGAAAGAGTGTGTGACACTTTCGCATCACGTAACCAAAATTAAATCCCAACGGCAGCTATAAAAAGCTTCGACAGCTAACCTACACACTGTAATCTGCTGGTCAAAGAGTCTCTTCGAAGAACATATTACGCAAAACTATCTTGGTTCTTAATTGTGTCTATCTCTGTATGTGGTGGGACAGTTTTGGCAAGCTCCCCCTGTTCCTGTGCGTCTGTGTGTCCGTCTGTGTGTGTGTGTGTGTGTGTGTGTGTGTGTGCTTGAGTCAGCTTGAGTAAGATGCAGCATCTGTTTAAACATAGCAGGAGATTCAGCCGGACAGTGAATCACACGGAGAGAAGTATGGCGAGACACCTACTAATTTAGGCTGTCAGCAGGCCTTCAGTTCCCCCATTAACCTACGATCTGTCACTCGCTTGCTTTCATGGCTTCACGGTGCGCTGCCTCCATTGCTTTGCCTTGGTTTGGATCACATCTGTCTTTGCGCTCATTTCAGCCCGGCCGGCGGCACTGTGGGGTTTGTTTATGGGACTGGTAAATGAGGTTTAATCTGGCTCCTCTGTGTGTGATGGTTGGATGAATGGCAGCTTTTCAGGTGTTTGTGTTGCATGCGGCCAAAACAAGGACTTATCCCCCCCCCAGGGAGGATAGAGAAAATGTGAAACAGGAAGTTGGATAACAATAGAGTCAGCAGATGTGTTTTTGGTTTTTTTTTGCCTTCTTTTTATTGTCAACTCCCACTCTTAATTCCTCCCTTTTCTGCTTTTTTACAGTATGGCACTTGCTTGCAGGGCCCGGCAGGCACCCCTGGCAGGGAGGGTAACCCTGGAACCAATGGCATCCCGGGGACGCCAGGCATCCCCGGCCGTGACGGGCTCAAAGGTGAGAAAGGCGAGTGCATCAATGAGATCTTCGAGGAGCCCTGGAGGCCCAACTACAAGCAGTGTGCCTGGAACTCTCTGAATTACGGGATTGACCTGGGGAAAGTGGCTGTAAGTATCCCGACTGACGTGTTTCTGAGGAACATATGTGTCAGTTCCAGTCATTTTCACAAACTCAGAAATAATATACAACCACCAGAATGCAGAGAAGTGGCACAACATCTCTGTGCTGTGTTGCAGGACTGCACGTTCACCAAGCTGCGCTCAGACAGCGCCCTCAGGGTCCTCTTCAGCGGCTCCCTGAGACTCAAGTGTAAGAACGCATGCTGTCAGAGGTGGTACTTCACCTTCAATGGAGCGGAGTGCACAGGACCCCTGCCCATAGAGTCCATCATCTACTTAGACCAAGGAAGTCCCGAGCTCAACTCAACCATCAACATCCACAGAACGTCCGCAGGTACGACTCGCGTCATCATTTTTTTCCCTGTGACTCACGAAGCTACAGTTTAAAGGAAAACTTCACCCCAAAAAAACCGAGAACACGGTCATCTACTCGTCCTCGTGCAGATGGGAGGTCTGCTTCACAGTAAAACAGAACAACTGAAGTAGATGGAGACTTGTTTTAAAACCTAAAAAACAGAAAGAATAACCAGAAAAGGGCTCCATACAGCTTGTTCAGTGTTATCCAAGTTTTGAAAGGACAATTTTTATGCTCTTCACGCTGAGTTCAGCAGTCAATGACCGATTTATTTATTTATTTAATTTTTGGCCTAACTTTTCCTTTAAAGCAACAGTTGCACATAAAATACGCTTGTTCACTTTCTTGCCAAGAATAAGTGAGATGAACTGCGGCCAGAGCCAGCCGCCGTTCAGCGTGGCCTAGCATATAGACAGGAAATGGGGAAAAGTTACCAAAATCTAAATCACACTAATTATCCTGTTATATCTTCTTTGGTGCATTCAACAAAAGTCTGGAGTGTTAGCCTATGTGCTCCACGATTTCCGAACCAGAAGCCGTAACCTCCTTTTTTCACTGGTTGTCCCATTTTTTTTTCTTACTTTGTGTTACCTTCAAATAGAGCCAAGCTTGCAGTTCCTCTCTCTCTGTCTCTCTCTCTGTGCTGGCTGTGGCTGGATAGTTATAGTTACTGGACATATATGAGAGTTGGAAGCGTCGGTCTCCTTCCCTCTCCTCTGAAGTGGTTATTTAACTGCTGTGGGAAACTAGCACTCCTCCAATTAGCGTTTGAGAAGTTCATTTCAGAGTCAGAAAACAAAACCATTAACAATTTCCATCCCTGGAGACAGTTTGGGTGTTCCCTGAGATTCAATTGCACTGTCTTCCTCTTTTTTTTCCCCCCTCCAGTTGAAGGCCTGTGCGAGGGTGTGAAAGCAGGGCTGGTAGATGTGGCCGTGTGGGTGGGGACCTGTGCCGACTATCCCAGAGGAGACGCGTCTACAGGGTGGAATTCAGTATCCAGAATTATCATCGAGGAACTGCCCAAATAAAAAAGGAACCAGTCCCAGTAGTGTAACAGTATGTTATCTGGCTCTCTCAAATGATCAGGTATGGTTTGCTGAGGGTTCACAGCATCACTGATGGTAACTTGAATGTTTGTATGTTTTGTTTTAATACTATACTAGTTGACAGGCCTGTAAACAAGAATACTGTGTCATTCTGTCTGCCAAAAATAAACTTTGTACTGTAGCTTTTCTGCCTTTGGCTGCTGTTGGTACACAGCAACCATTAAACAGACATCGTGACAAGACACTGACCATATTTAAACTATGTAATCATGTGACCTGTTTATATTCATTATTACTGTTAATAAAGTCATCCTTTTTTTTAAAGTACTGAACTCTGTATGACTGCTTGTTTCGCTGATTTCAAATACCATTCAATGTAGCCACAAAAGATATATATTTTATATAACAAACACGGACAATGCAAGTTACAGTCTGTTGTCAGGGCACAGAGATCTGAACAATAATGATTTGTTGTAAATGTATTAGGTGTTTTGGGAAAAAACTAAAAACCATCTCCATTGCTGCTGTCAGGTCACATAAAGAAATAATTTAAAAGAGTCAAACTAATATTACACATACATGCAACTGGAAACCTGAGTAGATCTGCTGTTGATAATTACCTTTTCGTATTTCAGCCTTTATCCCTTTGAGTCACCAGAAATCAAATGTAAAGAGAACTATGATGAAATATTTATCAGCCTCTGATACGAGCATGAAATGGTGACTTACACATTGTTTCTTTTTTAGAAATAAAACATCCCAGCAGCATGTCATTTGGCGTGTGCAGCAGCATACTTTCTCACAGAAGTCAAACTGTTTGTCAGTGACAGATGCCATCCTCAACACCATCACATTTCACTTAAACATAAAAATATGTATAAAACGAAAAGAGGTCCATTGCTCAGTTTGGCAACTTTTTCATTACTTCTCAGTGCACATCAATGCTCCTCAGACCAGCTCACACACACACACACACACAGCGTGCTGAGAGTTCAGTTTCAGTCTGATGCTTTTCGCACTGAATCTCTGACCAAACCAAAGTGTCAGTTTGAGCTCACACTGTCTCTGCAGGCTTCGCAGCTGTCCATGCCATGCTTTTTAAGACTCATTCATTTTGTCTCAGAAGGAAGCGAGACACATTCTCATAAACTACAAAGGTGATGCAGCAGGCGGGAGTGACACGAATCAAGTTGGGGATGATGCCTTTGTAGAAACCAACGGGGCCTTCGTTCCTGCAGAGAAAGGGGAAAAAATGACCATGACTCAAGATGGAGCCGAATTTAGAAACTGAGACTAGAGAGGCCCGTTGGGCTCATTTTGTGACTGGATCAGTATCATACCTCCACGTCCGACTGATGACGTCAATAACTCCATTGTATCTGTTGTGCTGGTCTTGCAGACGAGCTCGCACCACCTGATATGGGTATGTTGTAGCCACAGCAAATATTTTGGATAATGCCGCCATTGTGATATATTCCAATGGATTCTGATTGCACAGAGAAACAGATGGAGGGAGAAAGAGAGAGAAGTGAGCGAAGCAGAGCAGGGAAAAATGATGAGTCACATCTTCAAGTGCTTGTTAGTTATCAACTGTGGGCTCAGTCTTATTACAATGAAAAGTCACAAGCTTTATGTCCGAGCATGTTTCCAGACTGCTTGTGGCTCATGGGGTTCATGACTCACCAGCTTCGCATCTGACGCCACTTTCTTGTATTTGTTGTAGTCTCTCTTCAGTTCTTCATAAGCCATGAACTGCAGGGCCCCGTGAGATGTGCCAAACAAACCAGGAACATAACCCTTTTGACAAATATATCACTCATAAGTCAAACTTTCATGACACACCAATAATTCCATAACGTACATTATTAAACATATAGCAAAGTCTAGTGTACTGTACTGTACTACTCCCCTGTATCTGAAGCTTAGTGCCTATTTGAAATACTTTTTTTAAAATCAGATGTAGTTACTTGTTAGCCATTATTTGGTCAGGATGATAGAATTCACATAAGAAGCTAAAATGGAGTTTACAAATTGTTTGACTTAATTACCATTAATCAGGGATTCTAAGTACTCTACTACAGCTTATAAGGGCTGGTGACGCCCTCTAGTGGTGATTCATGAACCAATGCAGAACTAAATTTCAGCCTACTACAATAAAGGCCGACTTCTGTTGTAATAATTCCTCTAAAAATCAACTTGCCTGTCGTTGGGCACAACACATATCCCATGTAGTGCTATATTACATGACACACTGATGACTTACCCTGTACAGTCCTGCCACTCCCTCATGGCGGTAGATCTTGACCAGAGCATCTATCATCCCCTTGTACTGCTTACCAGTGGGGTCAGCATTGTACTGCAGCACCAGCCGGGTCTTGGTGACCCAGATTGGGTTGGTTATGGTGAGTGTTAAGATGCCTGTATGGGGACAAAATGCCGTGAGAATCAGGCTGAAAACATTTGCCAACTCCATGAAGTACATTCAGTGGCTACTGTTGGATACACATGATTTTCAAGACATCAGCTCCTTCAAACAGTGTATTATTAATGGTTTTACCATTATTCACAGAGTATTATAATATCTGTTGTAAAATGGTGAGAGTAAAGTCACATCTTCACATTAACGTCAGGAGTAGGGCTGCAACTCACACATGTTTTCACTTATGATTTATGCGTTGATTATTTTCTTGTTTAATTGATTAGTTGTTTGGTAAACAAAGTACCAGAAAATGGTGAAAAATGTCAATCAAGCCCCAAGATGGCGTCCTCAAATGTCTTGTTTTGTCCACATCCCAAAGATCAGTTTAATGTCATAGAGGAGGCAAGAAACCAGAAAAAACTCAGAACAAGTTGGAATCAGAATTTTTCTCCTCCTTTTTTCACCCCTTAAACCGATGAAACGATTATCAAAGTTGTTGGTCATTTATTTAATACTGGCCAGTTAGTTGATAAAACCAAATTGACTCATTTAAAAAAAAAAAAAAAATGCATTTTGGTCTAAAGCCACTTCCTGACTCGCGTCAGATCTCTAAATACCATCTGAGCACAATCCAAATCTCTTACTGAAACAAACATTATTGTTGACTTAGTAAGATCTCAACCCAGTACAACACTTTATAGAACATTTCCAGCTTATTGCTAAATGATGCATGAAATAGTTTAGGTGGTTTCAACGACAAAGGCTCTCCCCACCCTGTACTAGTCAGGCGTCCCCAATAAAAAACAAACCAAAGCTTGATTTTTAGCCCCTAACTTAATTTGGTCAGCAGGAAACAGATCCATGTGACCCCATGAGAGAAAAATGAACAGGAGCCATGTGGTCATTAGTATCTGCCTCCTATCTGCTAAGGCCAGCTCAGGGCAGTGCTGTCTGGCTGGTGTTGTTGACCATGCGCTGATTGTGGGAGTGTGTCAGCAGAGCAGTAGTGTTCAAAGGAACTAACCTGCTTGGGCTGCAGACACCAGGTGCTCTGTGGCGCTCAGTTCAGTTTGACGACCCTCCTTTGTGTACCCTTTGATTGCATTGTAACTGAAAGGGAAGAATGCATGGCAAATATGACACATTATAGCTAAGTTTGAAGGGCCAAATTTTGGAGAAATATTATGATAATGCAACAGGTTTATAGCTTACGTACAACAAGAAGTAGAGACCCCAGGATGATCCAGCACCCCAAACATTGGGTGTCACTCCTTGGTAGAGTCCTTTCAGGCCCTCCTGCAGCCAAACACTCTTCATACAGTGTAATATGCCATTGTACTTGGGTCTGAAGTCCAATCCATCACTGACTACATTGAAATTACATGAGAGAGCTTTGTTAAGTCGTGACAGCCGAATGTAACATGACATACCATTGATTCCTAAAATGAATTAAATTAAGTCATAGCGGCACAGTGCTATTGCAGTTAAGTCAATCAATTCTAATGTAGCAGATTTTTAAGTGGGGTTCTGAACACATGTTTCCACTCAATGAAACAGCAAGTACTGTATAGAGCTCCTAACTGGTAAGAATCTATAGTACTGCAGATGACATTAGAGGACATGATTACAAAGACGATCAGTAACAGATTGAATATGATGTCATACTGTACCTGCAAACCTGATTTTGACCAGATCCAGGGGGTGAAGCACAAGTGTTGACACCACACCTCCACTGAGCCCCGCCACCAGGTTTTCTATCTTTACATGACTGAAGACCTGCTGGACATGTCCGGCTATTGAGAGGGGAGAACCAGGTCTGCCGGACAGGTCTGGTTCTGGTACGTTAACGGTGCCGTGGTTCGGAGCCGAACTCATGTTTACTGGTAACGTTAGCTAGCTCCTGTCAGCTAGCTGTGTTTACAACGCGAGGTGAGTTAAGGTGGGGCTAATATTTAACTAACAGCACACAAGCTACAGCGCAGTGACAATGCTGCAAAATTTAAATATGCTATACCGACGGTACTAACTCCTGGTAACCTCCTCATTTCCTGTCTGAACTGAACCACGTTCTCGGCACGCCGTGGCGCTCCATGGCTGAGGTAACATATCCAAAATGTCAAGCAGCTTTGCCTGCTCGACCTTGCTGCTAGTACCAAGCGAACGTCAATATACCATAATTAAGAGTTGTGATTCCGGTCCTAGCCTTCAAAATAAAACCACCTAAGACAAACGATGCGTTATCACGAACCCATCATTTAGATAGGAATTATTGTTGAGTAACAACACAAAAGCTTATGAAGATTTTAAATAGTTTACGTATTTTTCACTAAGTGCCCCTTACTATCCGAATGAGCTGATAAAATCATGATTACAGTTGTAAGTCAGAGTTTCAATTGAAAACATGAGGAACCTAATCTTTTCTTTTCCTCACTTTTAAGAATAGACTCTATGTTCCATATTGATCGCTATGAATGTAGATATTTTTAATATTAATTTTATATTGTCCGTCTGATCTCTATTCCATACTCTATTCATTTAATATGTGTGTAATATTCTCATAATTTACCATTTTTTCACCAATCTGTTTCTGTTTCTTTCCTTATCCTCCCAAGTGTTTCCTAAAACTTCTTGAGGAGGACAGTTTACCTATTATATCTATGGTTGTACAGTTATCAGTGACGCAAACTGTTGTATTTCCGGCTGTCGAAATGTTAAATTTTGCACATTGACAGCTGTTTCGTTACGTTCGTCAGTGACGCAACCAGGAGGACTGGACATCCCACAATGCAACGCGGCTTCACACGAATCCCTTCCTCATCAACACATGGGCAGTGGTGCCTGCTAATATTTTCCTTGCTTAGCATCAGTCTAAGTACATGTTTTAAAGTGTGTTTCCTTTTCACTCTGCTCCCAGATGAAAGTAAAAGTCCTCTCGAGGAACCCGGACGATTATGTTCGGGAAACCAAATATGATATTCAGCGTGGTAAGTTATAAACTTTAAACTCGGACAGGCTAAACACACACTGCTAGCTAGCCAATGTTTCACAGCAAACATGACCCGCACACACTCGTAATTAAAAAGACCAGTGACACTGTTACGGTTTTACAAACCGTTATCTTGTGACTGAAAAAAACATCACAGTGTCATTATATCTAGCGATACTCTGTCGTCTGTAGGCATTGATAGAACGTATATAATACGTGGAAAGCTTTTCAGATATGAGAATGTAAACAACAGCCAAAACGTGTGATTAGGTTTATATCATGTGTGCAGGTCCTGTAGGTCATATCAAACATATTTATAAAAAATCTGGTTAAATAAAGTATAGTTATTAAAAGATGCAAAAGAGTGTGTCCAAATTACAGTTAGGTTAATATCTATCTGTATTTTTTGGGGTCAAAAACAAAATGACGAAATGTCCTATCAGGTCATAATTACTTTCTGTTCTCAGTCCCTAGAAACTATGACCCAACACTTCATCCATTTGAGGTGTGCAGAGAGTACACCCAGGCTCTGAATTCCACTAAGCTTGACAGGGTGTTTGCCAAGCCTTTCCTGGCCTCTCTGGATGGACACAGAGATGGGGTGAACTGCATGGCCAAGCACACCTCAAGCCTCTCCACCCTGCTCTCTGGCTCCTGCGATGGCGAGGTAACTATCTGCCAAAGCACATACACATTTCGCTCAGCTAATGACATACTTTGACATTGTGCACACGGCACATTTTTTTACTCATTCATGACACTGACAGGACGTTTTATTTGTCCATAAGGTGAAAGTGTGGAACCTCACCAAACACGAGTGCGTCCGCACGCTCCAAGCACATGAAGGTTTTGTCCGGGGAATGGTTGTCCGCCATTGTGGAACATCCTTCTTCACGGTGACTGCTGCCATTCAACATGAAAAGAGTTTTCTGTGCTTTTTTTAAATTTACTGACTACTAATACAGCCTGTGTTTTACATCTCTGCATGCTGACTTTAAAAGGTTGGTGACGACAAAACAATCAAGCAATGGAAAATGGAGGCGCCAGGTTACGGAGAGGAAGAGGAGCCACTCAACACTATTCTGGGCAAGGTATGATCAGTTGGCATCTGCTGTAGTATAGCTATAGGGGCCACTTGTGGCTACATTATACTCTTTGGGCGACCATGACCTCTGACCTCTCAAGGGTCTGTGAAATATCACCTTTTGATTATAATATACATGGTTCTTGTTGCTTGCAGACAGTCTTCACGGGACTGGACCATCACCAGAAGGATGCTGTGTTTGCAACGTGCGGCCAGCAGGTGGACATCTGGGATGAGCAGAGAAGCAGTCCAATCCGGTCTTTTACCTGGGGCGTCGACAGCTTCAGCGCCGTTCGCTTCAACCCTGTGGAGGTAAAACACCATGTGTTCACCACACTGAGACAGGCCTGGTCCTGTCACGGAGGGAAGAACGCTTTGCTCTCAACAATTTGTCCACGTTCAAACTCACATCAAAGTGATGATTGTACAACTTACAAGCTGTCACCCTGCTGATATATTTAAAGTGAATTGTTTACTCCGCCACAGACAGAACTTCTTGCAAGCTGTGCCTCTGACAGAAGTATAGTACTGTATGACATGAGAGAATCGGCGCCACTTAAAAAGGTAGGCTCTGCCATTAAGTTGCTCCTGGAATTTCCCTTTTGCTCTCATTCCTTCCCAACGACACGCTATGATGTGTATCTACTCAGTGTGTCATTTTCTTCTATAGGTAATTATGACAATGAGGAGCAACACATTATGCTGGAACCCGATGGAAGCCTATCACTTCACATGTTCAAATGAAGACTACAAGTGAGTTGATTATGTTGCAGATTGTTACAGTGATTAGGATTCACATGGTAGTATTTCAGTCAGCACTAGATTGGGTCTGTTGTGCTCAGAGTTGAGCTCTGCACCCTGGGTAGACCTTCAAAACAGATGGGAGATTAATCCTGTCATTGTTTCACTGATTTTTTTTCTACTAAAGCTCAGAGATAATTTTGTTTTTGTTTTTTGTTTCTCTCGTCAGTCTCTACACATACGACATGAGGTACCTGGACCGGCCAATGACGGTGCACATGGACCATGTCTCTGCAGTGCTGGATGTTGACTATTCTCCCACTGGGAAGGAGTTTGTGTCTGCCAGTTTTGACAAAACTGTCCGCATCTTCCCCAAAGAGAATGGTCACAGCAGGTTAGTTACACCAGTTTAAAGAATATTTATTGGTGTTTGTTTGCTGTGATTATGTTAGTAATAAAGTATTGTTTCTGTTCTTCTGAATGAGCCACAACAGAGTAAGAGGTATGTGCTTTCTTTAAAATGCAGCTGATTGTATTAGTTTTGTTTCTGAGGGTTACAGAGTTAATTGGGTTTACTTTGTTGTCGATATATTCATGATCAGGCCGTGTCGATTGGATCGTATCTTATCCTTTGAGTGGTTTATTGATATTCAGGTTCAATAAATAGTAACACCTGTTTTTTTCCTACTATGTCTGCTATAAACAAATAGACCTATTGCCTAGCATTGCTGATAATATTTTTCTAGTTGGCAAAGCTAATATTGGGATGCTGATTGTTTTGACTGACCTTCTCAACCAAAAAAAGCATAGCCATTGTTTGGTTGCTGCATGACGTAATGGTACGTGCAGTGCTGATTGTCAATTTGTCCAAATAGCAACAGTTGTGTTATAGTAACTAGGGGCACGTAGCCAGACAGTATCACGGCATGGGCAGGTCTGGGCTTAGAGTGTGTATTGTAAGAACAATTGAAAACACCTACACATGAGTATGTTTTTGTTTTTTTTTTTTTGTTTAGATTTTTCACAATGGGTGAAGCACAAGTAATACATCATATATGTGACTGTCAGAGCCAAGATACTGTCTCGCCTCTATAAACTGCTATTGTTGAATTGTATTAACTCCATCTATGTGGTACCTAGTAGCATGAAATAGTCATATTTTGATAAAACAAGACTGACGTAAAATCCACAGTGACAAATGTTGGATAAGCCTTGAACCTTTATTCCTGCTATTCCAAGTTATTTTACAATCCTTAACAACGGCAGCCCAGCAAATCTTTCACGAGACTGGGGCAGCACAATTGATCCAGATATTATCAAAATTGCAATATTGCCAAATTGCAGAATCTGCTATTTGTTTTTGGTAAAGGTAAAATGTTTGACAAAATTGTAATGAAGTACTTTTGTTCTGTTCACCAGATATAAAAACATGTTTAGTACAGACTCCAACAAATGTCACATCACCATGATTTCAGGAGGTTGTCAGGAAAAAAATGTAATTGTGATGCAAAAATGTCCAAATAATTGCCATATGATTTTTTTCTCCATACAGTGCAGCCTTACATCTAACATGTTGGCATGTTATTGCAGAAAAAAACAAAGGTGTAATTAATTAATCATTAATAAATAGTGCATTCCATTAGATTAGGCTTCCTATTTTGCCTGCTCACTGAAATGACTCACTAGAACACTGAACGGAACTGAGACACTATTCATAGTTTTAAGTGAGAGTGACAGAAAAGAGATGGTGAATGCAAACAAAGTAGCATTATAGTGTTGAAGGCTAGGCGGATGTGACCTGATACTGTGTTTTTGACATTCAGGTAACACCAATGCTGACGCTGTGGAAGATCACGTTTACATTGTTTTATTTGATTTAACAATGCCTCAAGTTCACTGCTGCTGAAAATGTACTTCTTCTTTCTGCCCTTTTTGGTGGCATCTCTGCAATCGCTGTGCCATTGTCGGCTACTTGTACACGGCACACCACCTGTCCGTATATGGTGTTTAGTGGGCATTACTTGTGCTAATTACAAACAATCAGCCCTGAGAAATGCAAAACAGTTCCTGCGTTTGGGTACAGTTACACACAGGTTCAAAGGGTCCAAATGAGGCTAAAATGTCTGCCATGAAAAATATCTACTATGACTTCTTTCCGTTGGGAGCAAAGGAGGAAGTAGCGTGACATTGTTCTCGAGCCACAAAGTGGATTGATCAGTCAAAATAATATTAGTAGGAGTTTAAAAGGGGAGTCTGTTAGTGCAATCCAAAACATTGTTCATAAGTCTATGATGAGTGCTACACAAAAGAAGTATTACTTATCGGTGTGGGTTTTGTTTATCCTGTTTACCACAACACTAACAACTTCTGTGTACGTGCTAATGAAAGCATTGTCTTGTGTTGTCTTTTTTTTTTTTTTTTTAAATGTAGAGAGGTTTACCACACCAAACGCATGCAGCATGTCATCTGCGTAAAGTGGTCAGCAGACAACAAATACATCTTGAGTGGATCTGATGAAATGAACATCCGACTGTGGAAGGCCAACGCATCAGAGAAGCTCGGAGTGGTGAGTCCTGCTTCATTTTCACTTTATCATTTTGCTGATATTTTC
Source organism: Sparus aurata (assembly GCF_900880675.1). Taxonomy (NCBI): domain Eukaryota; kingdom Metazoa; phylum Chordata; class Actinopteri; order Spariformes; family Sparidae; genus Sparus; species Sparus aurata. The sequence continues at coordinate 10,175,340 of NC_044203.1, read as the reverse complement.
CAGCCTCAATCCGTTCAGCCAGCGTGCTGCTTATTGGCTGCTCATGGTGAGCAGTATGCGCTGGTCTGTGTACCAATCAACAGCTGTGTTTTCCTCAGCTGTCAGCCATACTGTATACTGTATCTCCCTCCAGTATTTCACCTGATCTTTTTTATGAGTTAGCTGCATTCATCGACACTGCCATGGCCCTGGGCCCACTTCAGCGGGGTTAGAGTGGGTGACCATGCCAGGAGCCACTGTTGCCAAATGCCCTGATGGATGCTGACTTAGGGTAGAATCACTCTCAATAAGTACAATGTACCAACTGGCACAGCAACTCCTGTGGCAGGTGGAAGTCCAAAAAAAACTCAAAAGCGTGTGCAGTTGCTTGACAAATAGCCAGCAAAAGATTCAGCTAAAAGACTTTCCTTTTCCAGACGAAGCTCCACTGACTTCTGATATCTTGCTTTGTGAGCATCACATGTATTGAATTTAGATAATATAGACTGTGTTAGCAGGAATGATGGTCTTGTTGTTATGTAATACTCAAGTGTAAAATGCTGGGAAGTGTTCCAGTGCCCCAAATCCCAGTTATGGCTGGATGATAAAAATCGATGGCATCTCATGTGCCATCTCCAACAACCATCTTTCACTCCTAATCGGATTCACTCTTGCTTATTCTCTTAATGCAGCTTCCGAGTGGAAAATTGGCCCGCTTTTGGCACTTGTTTTACTGTCACTGTGTAAGAGAAGATTTATTCGCAAGGTTTGCACTTAAAGAGATCAGACAAGGGCTGCTCCTATCAGCAGTTTAAATCGGCCAATCACTTAAAGCAGGCCACTCCGAACATAATGAAGCATTAACAATCAAGTTGTACTGAAAGGGTCTTTAATTATCAAGAAATGCTGAAATGCTGAATCGAGGCTTTGTCGGTGTCGGAAGGCATCACAGTGGACTGATCGGGACATCTCGATCAGCTGTTGCGCATTACTGTTCTTTTAATAACTTTGCATCTGTGGTCTTTGACTCCGATGTAAATTAAACCCTTTATGTTTCAGGGAAAGACCTGAAACCTGTTGAATCAATCAGCTCCTGCTTATTTTTTAGTTGGACGGAATTAATATCCCCTTCCCTCGGAACCTTGATTTATCACTACCCACTGATTTACAGTTTGAAAGCCAACTGGACTGCTATGAAAAGTTTGTATTGATTGACCTTGATGTGGTGTGTTACTGTTTGACAGGTCTCTTTCATTGATCAAATATAGTGGTGCCACTTTTGAACCAGTTACTGTCTGTTCAAAGACATGATGTTAGGTAATAAATGGAAAGTTATGGGTTTATTACAGATTTGGTTTTATGTTGTTGGTTTACCCATCTTTTCTATTGGATATGAACACATTGTTCTTGGCAAGTTGATAGCGGACATTGGGGAACATGGTGGCATTGCTAAAAGGAAGTCAGAGAGGGGTATCGATCTTTCTCCACAGCCACAGTACTGCTGTGTGATTACCCGTGTCAGAACACTATAGACTATACATACACATGTGAAACAGAAGAAAATAGACAGAGGGTGGATGCAAGAAACACAAGCACTCAAACAGTGTTCATAGTAGTCCACCGATTTCGCATTCAGAAGGCGTGACGTCAGCCAATCACATATCAGAATATAACCCTTTCACTCTGGACAAAAAAACCCACCAACACCCACTAACATCTGGCTTTTGACTTCACTGAAAAGGCGTACAGTCTGCAGTCATTCCCATGTCTAATGACTCCGCAGTGGTCCGGAGTATTTAATGGCTCCAGCTCTGATCAGTTGTGATGGAAACATGGCCACCAGACTCATTTTCTCCACTTTTCTGGTGCGATGCAATGGCATGTTTTCAAGTTCTGGTCGTTTGCATATAAAATATAGATATAAACATAAAATGTTCCATCTGTCTCCATTCATGCAGCTCTCAAACAATCGTTCAATCAGCCTTAAGTTTGAAAGAGAGACTCAAGTAAAAGATGTAAAAAAAAAAAGTAATTACTGTAATTACCTTAACATTTTTCTTCTCCATGCTGCTTTGTATTGTACCCTGTTTTGCGATGCCTTCATAACCCGTGGCACACCAGAAAATGGAAAAGTAAACGTGTCTACTGGCATAAGAAAAGGAAACAATTCCCTCTTTTTACCTGCATATGCCCACTAATTGATTCAGCAGAACCAGAGATATTATCCAATTTATAATCAATGCCTCCTTCTTCTTGTACTTGTCAAAACGTGGTGCCTACCTTACCCATAATACATCAGCAGACGGCCTGGTTATCAGCAAATGAGTAGCTAGCCTCAAACAGAGATGAAGAGTGGGCTCCAGAGGTCCGGTCAACTCCACACCATCAGATTTTTATTTATTTTTTTTCATTTTCAAACTAGTCTCCCACCTTTGATTTAGGTCACTTGCTGAAGTTAGCATTTTACAGGTTCACCTGTTTTATTCTTTCTTTTTTGGACAGTTTAGATTTTGGTTTTGCCTCCGAAAAAGTGTTCTAGGTAATCGGTCAATAGTGTTGGATTGGTTCTCCCTTGCTGGACCTGTGTAACCTTGACGTCTTGTATTTCATGCTGTGTCAGACTTGTCATTGTGTTTCCAGTTATCAGCACTTACTTTAGTGGCTTCAGTATAACTGATACAGTGCTTCATTTCTCTGCCATAAGCAAAAGATCAATGGCATTATTTTGATTGGTCAATGCAAGCATCTGAAGTATGACATGAGTGACAGTGAGGCCTCATCTCGATCTATTCCACTTTGTTTGTGGCCGAATTTTACTTTACAGCACCGGCAGCAGTCTGTGAAGTCTGCTTTAACAGCATTATTTACACATATTGGGTATATAGCACATAGTATAAGATTTAAGACTGTCCAAGAACAGATCACAAGAGTGACTGTTCCAACAAAATCAACGTGAAGCATCATCCTCTGCTATCTCATATCCATCTTGTTGAGATTATACAAACAGCGTTTAGCAGGTTAACCATGTGTGTATCCAGAGGAATTAGTTCAGTCCAACAAGATCAGCGTCTAACAGCTCTTCTCCAACAAATTGAATCTGAGACAAATCATTGCTTTTAATTAGAATAAAAGCCTTCGAGGAGGGCGGCCTCCGCCAAGACCAGTCCGAGTAGCTGCTGGTTTTTATGAGGGAGACAGGGAGGGATGTTGTTGAGCTTGTGTCTTCACTTTTTAACAGACATTGATTCCGTTTTGAATGAGCACGTTGTCAAGATGAAGTTACTGCATACTGTACCGGCCAACATTTTATGATGTAGCACGGGACATACGGTCACCATTGGTAATTAACAAAACGCCACTTAAGCAGAATGAAAACACATTTTTCTAAACTTAACTGTGTAATATTCTGGTGAATCTTGCCCATCGTTACTGGAATCAAGGCAGTTTGGAAATCACCTCAGATGACACATCTCTCGCCATGGGTACCCGCCATGCAATAAATGTCATGATTCATAGTCATGGTGCAGGTGTAAAATGTCGGCTTAGCTATGGTCATCCTCTGTGTGGGGAAACGTAACAGTCACTTCTTCTGCTGGTTGTTAAATCTAAACCACACCCACGCTGCCTATAGTTTCTAATAGGACACTGATTGGCTGAACCACTGTGGTTCGGCCACAAGCCTGGTGAGATGGATTTGAAAGACCACGTGATCACGTGCTCTCACAAACTCACCATGCTAGCAAGGTAAAGAAAGGCAGGGTAGTGCGAGTTAACACAACAATTAAGATCTGTAAAAGCTCACTACCACGTTATATGTTGTTTAATCCATTAGGGTTTATATAGGGCTGGGTATGGAATTGTGATACTTTTATGGCACCGACCTAATTGCCTCAATACTATTGATTATTTAAAAAATGTCTTGTCATTTGATTCCAAAATCTAGTGCCTAAGGGGTTTTATCATTAAGGAACTGGTATAGAAGTCGAGGTATCTGTACCAGAATCAAAACATTTTCAATGATACCCACCCCTAGGTTTATGTGCTGGTCTGTTTTAAGGCCTGGTGTAGTCCCTTCCCTCTTCCTGACTTGCATCTCCTCAAAATCGTAACACACATTTATTTTGAAGAACACATAACACAAGTCCGTATCCTGTTTCCTATCAGCAGCCATGTCGTTGAGGTCGAAATAAACATCGGTTCTTCAATGCGTTGCGATTCCCTCTGGAAAGATTTTGTCTTGATGCTGTAAAGCCAATAACTGGACATTTAAAATCCAATACTTGACATTATGATCACCTGTACCAATTTTGTAAAACTTGACTGTATGTTCCTTATGGCTGAATCACTTAGCTGATGAAATGTAATGGATGTTCTAAGCTAGGCTTCTTCTTGAGCTTTGGTGAGGAATGCTCAGCGGGAGAAAAGAGAATGGAAGTTATTCATCATGTTTATTACATATACACATACAGATCCTCACAAACATGCTATATTTTATACATTGTCAAATTGTGAAAAAATGTGATCCATCAACATTTATAATTGCTTTATTATTACATCAGGTATATCATGAAAACCTACAACACATTTTGGAAGGCACTGACGTCACCTGGCATCAGATGATAAAATATTCATGTCTGCCAATTTTGAAGACTATGTCAACAACCAATTTTTGTTGTTTACTTCCAAGGACTAAAAGTTGACCAGTTGAGGGCTCAGTTTGTTCAGAGAGCGCAATGATGTTTTCCAAATCCTCCCTTTCATTTCGCCTCTTCACCTGACTTCGTCTTGTTCTGTCTCTCGACCCACTCTCATTTCCCAGCCTCTTCATTTTCCGGTCTTAACCAATTTTATCTAATCAACGTGTCCTCTGTTGTGTCATGTAGCTGGCCCCCAGAGAGAAGCAGGCCAGCAACTACAGTCAGAAGCTGAAGGAAAAGTTCCAGCACCACCCGCAGATCAGACGCATCGCTCGTCACCGACATCTACCCAAGAACATCTTCCACGAGAGCAAGGAACTGAGGATTATGAAAGAGGCTCGCCGTAGGAAGTACGTGTCTATTGCATTTCCTTTTCTTTCCTTTTAGGATTAGGACACACGGTTGCTGGTGTATCTATAGGAATGGCCTGACGTCCCCTCCGTGTCCATGTAGAGGTGATTGTGACTTGGGCTGCTGCCAGGGTAATTCTGACCTATGCGGTCACACCAGCCCAATGGAAAATCTCACAGATGGCACTGCCCCCCCATGACATGGTCTCAATAGGCCTTGCATACTCATTTACAGTTTGTATGGTGGATTGATTGTCCCAGTTTGCCCTGCCGTCCTGTGATTCATAGCTCAGTCTGCGGCAGATGTGTGTTTGAACTGTGAATGATTTACTACCCATGCTTTATGCATCATTTTCAGGGAACATTAGCGTAGTCTATGACGTAGGTGTTAGGTCAATAGTCTCATATTCAGTCTCTTCCTCGTTTCTGTTTGCCGAGCTCTCCTCCCTCTCCTTTCCATTCTTCCCTGCATATTCTCCCCGGCAGATTGAGTCATTCACGCCTCTTCCTCTTTTGTCTTCCAGGGAGAGAAACGTCCGCAAGCACAGTAAACCAGGAGCTGTTCCTGTGGTGTCTGAGAAGGAGAAGCATGTTGTGACTGTTGTCAAATAGACGGAGCCGGAAGAGAGAACAGAAGAACCAGAGGGGCAACCGTCAAGAGATGAGGTGGAGCCCAAGAGTACACCCATGTGGGACATGTTCAGACTGCTTTCACTTGACACAGAGAAAGCAGCAATTGTCAGTTGTTGGGACGGACAAGTGACCAGTTCTGCATCTCTTGAATTACAAGGACACAGACTATAAATATATAGAAAAAAGACTCTTCCATTTTCTCTGCCATTGATTTGAATCCTTTATTTGAGTGACTAAACACGTTTTGCTCTGAGCAAGTTTGCATTTTTCATCACAGGATCCACTATAACAATTGAAGAAATAAAGAACGGAGTAAATGAATCAAATGTTGAATGAGTGTTTCTAAGTTGGTACCTGCTTGTAACAAATAAAGTTCCTTGTGTTTTCAATACATACATTTTTTTTTCCATTAATGAAGGTGAGATAAGAAATGTGCTACAGATGATAGCTATGGCGTAAAGGTTTCAGTATTCTTTGAATTTAAAACGGGCTGTCAAAAAAGCTTGCTGTCAGAGTCCCATCCTGGCTGTGTCCATGATATTCTCAAGTCTTATGTTTTTTGTAGTTACAGCAAGGTAAATCGTAAGAATTGGGCCAACGTTGCACACATTGGGACCATCTCTTAATCACTCAAACCCCCTCTTACTTTATGCTAAACATCTCGCCAATAACTACATTCCTTTGAAAGCATACTGAAGCTTCAAACATTTGGAAAGTGTTCAATATATGCAGTGGTTGTTTTCTGCTTTTTTCTTAATGCTGTGAGACGCTTTGGCTAACTTTTAGCACTGGTGCTAGACATTAAAGGAGACATATTGGGCTCATTAGGTGCGTTACCCGACATTGACACCGCAATAAACAAAAGTCACTGATACTCAAATGGTGAAATGGCTTCTTACAGCATCAGTTTCGTCATACTGTCCAATGCTGCAGTACTGTATTCTGTCTCTGTCTGAAACACACACTGTTTTAGTTTCCATTGCTTTAAGTCGGCCTGAGCCAGCACAGCTCTCAGTGTCTGTGGTCGGGGTGCTGTGTTTACAGCTTGCAGTTAGCACCACTTCTACCGTGAATGTCGCCACAAGAACTGCTTGCAAACACTACAGCTTTGTAACAGTCTTTGTGGTGTTAGTCAGCCTCACTGCTGGGTGCTAATCGCAGTAACACATTTCCCAATCAAATCAATTCCTGCAGTCTGACCATTTCGCTCTCACATACACCTGTTTAAAGTGAGCGCATATCCAGCACGTAAATTTAGACACATACTGGTAAGCTTCCTGGAGCAAACCAGGCTTCATGTAACAACAAAGGAAATGTTAGCAGAGCTGGAGGTGCAGTACAAACATAAAAAGCATCATGAAATAATTAGTTACCGCCATCAAACCTACTACTTGTTATTTAGTTCGCTTCAAGCAAGGCCCGATCTGCATCTTCTGAATCTGAATCTCCTGATAATGCTAGTGCTAGCGGTCTGGTATTTATGATAAAAACAAGTTACTTCTCAAGCTGTTTGCTATCAAGGTCTGTATCACTTGGGGAAAAAAGCTCCCCACTTATGTAAGAAGGAGGCCAACATGAGAATTGCTTGCTGAATCCAATGTAAGGTGTTGTAGGCATCCCACTAAAAAACAGACTCTGTATATCCAAATATATGTGCCTGAGCACTGACGGAGTTTTTCCAGAATATGTTCCCTTTATGAATAAATTAGGTCATTCTGTCAGGTAGAAAATATCTATCCGGATTGGCTGTGTACAAATGTAGTTAAATATAGGATACATGACTCTATAGCTATGCTTAAGGTTTGGATAAGCCTGTCAGGAAGAAAATATCTGTCTGAATGGACTACTACCTCTATATTTAATTGAGAATAGGGCAGGCCATTCTGTGAGACAGTAAGTATCTGTATATGTCTATAAATGTAGCTTAAAGTACAGTCGCTCATTCTTTGAGGTGAAAAATATCAGTCAGAAAGGATGACAATGTGTATAAAGTAAATACAGTCAGCACATTTTATATCCAAAAGGTCAAAGGTCAACTTCAATGTGACACCACAATATTCTTTTTAAAATGTTCAGGCCATTACTCATCAGTATAGCTCAGGAACAGCCACCTGACTGCTGCACTAAGACATACAATATCAGAGACAAATCCTCTGTTTACGATAAACTTTTAAACGACTTTGTTGTCCTGAACACGTCATTTTGAAGAAATCGTGATCTTGTTGTTCGACTCGTAGTAGATCACTGCAAAGGTGCTAATTTACTTAACAGCCCTAATGAGCTAGAGCCTCTATCTTCTTAATGTTGTCCTTCAAATCCCATCAGCACTGCCGCCTGAGAGGGAGAAAGAGAAAGAGAGAGGAAGGTGTATTTGGGAAAGGGTCAGGGATCAGATGGAGGGACCTGGTCAGTCAGGGATTAGTGTCACCTGGTGCTTTGTTTACAAGAGGCTGACGCAGACATGATGTTCTGATTAAAGATGCATCTGGGTGAAGATCGGCTGAAAACTCCATTTTGTGCCTTTACATGGTGAAGTGTGAAGTGGCTGTTCTCTCTTTTTTCGGTCAACCTGTGATCCACTGTTTTTTTTTTTCTAAATTCACTGACAAACTATTTGAAATAAGCTTTTGTTTGTTTGTTTGTTTAAATATCAATTAATCCACCAGTTATTTTTCTCAGTTAACAGAGCAATCATTTGATCTGTGCAACGTCAAGGAAACAGAAGTCCCCCAAAGCCCGTGGTGATGTCTTCACGTGTCTTTATTTGTTTGACCCAACAGTTACTCTCTCTGAATCAGAAAACACTGTTTTCCCGACACAACTGGCAGGCCTTGTGTAACCGCTTGAGCTTTTAATTCCCTCCATTCATCGTCACCAAAATTCTCCCATCATCTGGCAACAAAGCGCCCTGTGTGTGTGTGCTGTGCACTGAATAAATGAGAGCGGGCTGACCGGAACCACAGCCTCACCTGCAGTAACGGTCACTGTCACTAGTCATACTCTGTATTTATCCTTCCCACTTCACATCCCCCCCCCCCCTCCACTCCACTCCCACAGTGCTCATGATCTGCTTATGAAATATGCATCAGGCTCTTCCTGTGTACAGTGCTGCTCCAGCTGCACACAGCCCCCTCCTCCAGTCCGTGTTTTTGCGGCTGCTGCGCGCCTGCTGTCAATGAACATCCAGCGCGTCCTCTCGGCTTTATTCTTCTACGTGTTTCCATCGCTCCGCCTCTTCTTCCTATCTGGATTTTTTTTCTCCCCTCCTCTCTCTCTCTCGCTCTCTCTCTCTTTCTCTCCCATCATCTCTATCTCTCTCCCCCCCCTCTCTCTCTCTCCCTCTCTCTCATTGCATCCATTTTTGTGCATTTAAGAAATCTCCAAGAATTACCAACCTGGAGGAAAGCGAGCTAACCGGAGTGACAGAGGAGGAGGGTTACGGACTCCGTAAAAGGAAAACAAACAAGGACGGGACCGGGCAAACCTCTCTCTCCCCCCCCCCCCACCCTCCCTCCCTCCTTCCTTCCTTTATTCCAACATGCGAGTGAAACCTTACTAGAGGATGGCAGCGATGGGTTAGACAGGATTTAACATGACTGCGAAATAAAAGGCAAGAGTTGGTTGCTTTTTTTCTTCTTCTCCTTCTTCTTTTTCTTCCTGCTACTTCTACTTTTTTTTCTCTCTCACCCCTGGATGGATGGATGGATGGATGGAGGCTTGTGTGTGGAATACCCGAAGGTTGTAGCCTGCAGCCCGTGTGCGCTCCTGCTTCCTTTAAGGCCGTCTGTTTCACTGATCTTAACAGATATTTCCATGTGTGTGTAAATTTGGCGTTTCAGCCCCGCAACAGCTTGAGAACCGCGAATGTGCCCCCCACCCCCGGTCCGTGTGCAGGCATCGCTCACTCGGCTGCAGCGTTATTTACGCTCCTAACTCCATTACGAGCGGTTAATAGACGAGGATGAAGCCTGTCATTAATATTTTTGAGGCTTTATTCCTGCAGCACGGTGGAACTGTGTTGCATGATAACTCCCCCCATCCCCCCCCCACCCATGCCGTCTCTGAGAGCCACGGTGCCTGGAGCGAACACCCCCCCCTCCATCCCTCCCTCCCTCCCTTTCACCGCCAATTTCTGAATTCTGACAGCATGAAATGTTAGCATGAATATCGTCCACAATGCCGCTGCCGCTGCTTGACGGTGCTTTTCTCGTTTATTTGTAGCCACTGTGTGTAAAAGATGTCTGCTCCACACGGGCCCCGGGGCGGCCCTGGCCCTGCTGCTGCTGCTGCCGCCGCTGCCGCCGCTGCTGCTGCTGCCTCAGCGGCCGGCGCCATGCCGGAGATGCCGGACCTCAGCCACCTCACCGAGGATGAGAGGAAGATCATCCTCGGTGTCATGGACCGACAGAAGAAGGAGGAAGCGAAGGAACAGTCGATGTTAAAGTAAGGAAAAGGCGGTTGTAGAGGGGAGCTGTCGGTGCTGTCAATAACCCCGGGTGTTTGTGGGTTGTTATTACAGTGTGTGTGTGTCTATAATTGTCTCTCTGTGAGATGCTGCTGGATCATGTTGCCTCTTGACATCCAAGCCAGAGCTTAAATAGTCGACCACTAGCCGACGGGACCAAGGTGAGCTGGGGTTGCCGTCTCTTGACTCCCCCCGTCTTTCTTTTTTTCTTTTTCTTTTTTGTTTAGTGAACACTTTATTTGAATGGCTGAGTGTCGTTTTTTCTAATGCGGCACACACTGCAACCTCTTCTTTTTTTTTTTCTTTTCTCTCTCCCCCCCTCTCCACTTTTGCTGGAGCCGTAGCTGTACTATCATGGGCAGGGTTAGCAGCGAACGGGC